>NC_057796.1:321357831-321385418 GCF_018294505.1 Triticum aestivum | reverse complement strand
CCTGTTCAACCACCCCTCCACGGGCACCCCTCCACCGTCTACTGTTCATCTAGCCCTCCACACCACGGGGTCCTATTCAACCACCCCTCCACGGGCACCCCTCCACCGTCTACTGTTCATCCAGCCCTCCACCACACCACGGGGTCCTGTTCATCCAGAGGCAATGCCACCGCTCACTGTTCATCCAAAAACCCCCGCAACGCTCACTGTTCATCCCAGAGGCAGCATCGATCGGCTTCAGTTAGCAGCAGTAGCGAAGGAATCGCTCGATCGGGTTCAGTTAACAGCCATCGATCGATCGCTCGGGTTCGGTAACGCGTAGCCTGCAGTGCAATCGCTCGGGTTCAGTTAGAGCCCAATGCCTCGCTCGGGTTCAGCTAGAGCCAACGCCTCGCACACACGCGCGTACGTGTACGAGAGAAACGCGCATCGCTCAGCCCCCGACCTCCCACCGTAACCGGGAACTCCCCGAAATTTTCCTCGCCCTCGCTTCTACCACGGTTTTTTCCGTCATGGACGGCCCAAAGAATGTCATGCAACTGCGTGTCCGGCCCGCCCAGGACGAAAAGCCCATTTTCGGTCATGATTTTTTGTCATAGAAGTAGGATCCCATCACATCTGTGATGATACCGGGTTTTGTCACAATTATCGTCATAGAAGTGTCATATGTATGACAGGAAAAAAATTCGTTCAGCCCAAAATGTCACGGATGTGTCTTTTTTTTGTAGTGATCTCTGCTGCTTCCGCGGCGCGACCGGACCAGTTTGCTGCAATGACGGCGCGGCGGGACCTCTGTGCTGCTTCGGCGGCGCAGCGGGACCTCTGTGCTGCTACTGCCGTGCGGTGGGACATGTAGGCTGCTTTCGCGGCGAGGCGGGACATCTCTCATGCTTCCGCTACCATGCTCGCCTCTCCCTGGTGGTAATCTCTCGACCCAGAACTCACGCTGGCCATGGCAGACGCAAGGGAAGGATGCTGAATGACTTGTTTGCTTTTGTGGATGAGGAGTTGAGGAGGAATGTGCAGTCATCTTGGCATAGTAGTATTTATAACCGAGTACGAATACGCTCCTAAGTGGGAAACAATTTAGGTTGTGTCGGTGTGAACAGGTTTGCAATTAAATATATCAGTGTGATTGGTGTGAACAGGAGTAGTAATTTGGAATGTGACGAGACGCAAGCTCAAAGTTTATTGACGGTTCTAGTTTTGAAGTGTGGCACTATTCCAAAAAAATGAGACCTACCCAAGGGCTAACCCTCGTTGGCTTTTTTTCTAGCAGAAACTTCGCGAGCACCGCGCGTCCGAGCCGGGACTCGAATTCGGGTGGGCTGGCAGCAACCCCAGCTGCCCAGCCAACGGGTCGACGCCCCGTCCTCTGTGCGGCACTATTCCCGGATGGCGTGACGTGGGCACGTGTTCTCGGCCGTGGTGTAGCAGTTTTGTAATATGCCATGGTACTTTGTTTTCTACTACTGTGTACGTGCAATAACTGGCACCGTCGGCTACATATCTTACGGTTATTGGGGGCGTTCGACAGGAATAGCCTTGTGGCAAGCTATAGACTAGTCTTTTTTCACACACATTACATCGACACATATCATCTCTCTCCCTCTTTCCCACGCACACACCTGGTCTCTCGGGACTTCTAGCATGCACCATCTCTAGCTCCCTAGGTCGATGCCACCCACATACACTTGTACTCTGAGTTTATTACGTTATACAGGAAGAGAAGAGGTGCATGCACGCACTCGTCCTCTCACACACGCATCTGTAGCTATGAATTGTAGTGTTCTCAACCATCCGATTGGTTCTATCATAGATTTTCCCTTCCTCCTTGGCCTTGAGATTGAGAAGTTTAAAATGCGGAGGCTAAGCTAGAGGCGCGAGGTTTTGGTTAATGTGCGGGCCGTACACGGCACCAACACGACACGAGCTTCGTCTGCCTGGTGCGCAGTCGGGTGAGTTGTCCAAGTATAGACACAACCAGGCCCTCCTTGGATTGGAGGAGTAATACTAGTAGTAGTACTATTTTGATGTGTCACGTCAACTCGCACAAGTATGCAACACTTCCTGAACAAACAAGCATATAAGCTGTTATACTTCTTACCCAAAGGATCTTTATATCCAACAGACACAAAATATATGTTCGACTGTTCGAAATTACTTTAACTGCTAATCTGATGTCGAAGTAATTGCTGCATCGCCACCAAAACCCACCATTTCTTAAGATAAAGTAGACCGAGCTAACTCCTATATTAGCATATTACTAAGATAAACAGAAGGCATTGTAGAATCATTTAGGAGCTGAGCTTGTCAATCTGAATGTGGAGGGACACCATCCACGACAACCCAGCCCTGGCCAGCATCTTGGGCGGAACTGTGAAGAAGGTCAGCTCCTGCACGGCGACGTCACCGGGATCCTTGCTGCTTGTCACCTCCATTTCCACCTTGACGGCGTCGGTCCTGCCTTTGGGCTCCCTCGGCGGGCCGTTCGCCCATAGCTTGGTTGCGTCGTGCGGCAGTGGGGACGCCCGCGCTCTGATGCAGGACACGGCGATAGGCGCGCCGATGTCGAGCAAGCCACCGACCAAGAAAAACACGCGGCGTCCTCCTCCGCGAACAGCAAGAGCCGTGGCACCGACAGTGGCACTTGCAGCTGGAGCACCTTGCTGTACTGCATCCTGTGCACGGGCATGGGATGCACGGTGCTGATGTGGTGGGTGAGCAACGGCGGCGGGCCTTCGTAGCCGCAGACAGGCACGGGGCATTTGCAGGGCGCGAGCGGACACACGCTCTGGTGATCAGCGAGCTTGTGGTAAGTGACATAGAGCCCACAACCTTCGTGCGGGCATTCCACCCTCACCAAGGAGAGGACAACGTCCATCGCCATGTTCCGCACGTCGAAGCCACCATCGCTCTCGCACTTCTGGCACTGCCGCTGGTTCCCGGGGCGCTCGCCGCGGCAGTCCGCGCAGGCCAGGTGCCCTCCCTTGCACTGCACAAATCAATCGAACGACACATCAATCAAGAAACCTACACCTTGCTCGATCAGCCAAATGGACTAGGTGTACTCGAACCTCATACACTGGAGGCTGCAAGGGGCAGAGGCACAAGGGGCAGTGGAGCAAGGTGAGGTCCATAGAGACCATAGAGCTCCATCGTCTGGTCATGTTCCGTCGGCATGATCTCGCCCTCCTCGTGCACAACCATCTCTCGCTTTAGGGCCGGGGCATTACAAAGTTTTACCGTCACATATTCATACTACTTCAAGGTGCATTAAATCAACACGTGCAAGTATCAAAAGGAAAGTCATGGCATGCATGCATGTGTTGTAATTAATGCATCGGTAAACGCAGATTATTGAAATATATCGAGTGCACTGTTTTGATGTGTCGCGTCAAATCATACAACAAGGAGAAGTTTGATTACAACGCCCTCTCCCTCGCCCATGAGCGTGGTGGCCCGCAGCACTAGGAGAAGCTTTGGCTACACGCTCTCCCTCCCGCATGCGGTGGACAAGCAGCAGTTCATTCGGTGTCAGATGGCCAAAAGCATACTGTAGTACTCCACTGCAGTAGTACCATCATTGTTCGACTTCCTGAAGAGGCAAAGATCCAAGCGCAACTTGGACGCTCATGTGGCGGTTTCATGTGTAGGGGAGGTATAGTGACATAGTCTAGGATAGCGTGTACTGTGCCTCTAAGCTTAAAATCGTTGGGGTCGGCTCCATGCTATGAGGCCGTCTCGAAGCATTTTTTGGATTAAAATAATCTTCTGGCCCTACCTGTCATCCTGGTGATTGTAGTTTGCACGCTCATCTGGTCAAGACATGAATATATTTTAATTTGAATGTTAGAGGTTGCATCAAATATATTGTACACTGCGGGTCTTTTAGCCAAGTTTAGAGGCAAGCATGTGGGGCCAGTGCTATGATGTGTCGCCTCAACTCGTACAACGAGGAGAAGCTTGATTTTACTACTACACGCCCTCTCCCTCGCCCATGCGTGCGGTGGCTCGTAGACGAGGACAAGCTTTTGCTTACTACAACAAGCTATCCTCCCGCACGCGGTGGACGTACATGCAGCAGTTGATTCGATGTTGTAGAAGTAGTAACATCATTGTTGGTCTTCTCGAAGAGGCGAAGAGCCAAGCACAACCCGAACGTGGTAGTTGCGAACGCTCGCCTGGCAGCCTTTGTGTAGGGGTGGGCATGGTGCGAAGCCTTGGAGCACGCATATAGCCATGCTCTTGCATGAGACAAAATTGCCATGTAAGCAGGCTATAAGCCCACTATTGTACTTGCTCTTAGCAGTATAGCCTTGTAAACCGAAAAGGAGGGACTACTCCCTCCGTTTTTATTTAGTCCTCGTATTAGCTTTGGTAAAAGTCAAGCTTTATAAACTTTGACCAAGTTTATAAAAAAATATTAACATAAGCAATAACAAATAAATACAATTAGATTTATTATTGAATGTACTTTCACATCATATATATTTGTTATGATAATTTTTTATATTATTTTTATAAACTTGGTCAAACTTTATGAAAATTTGACCTCAGGCAGCTCTAGTATGTAGAGTAAATAAAAATGGAGGGAGTATTTGCCTTTCTAGAGATTTCAACAAGTGACTACACCCTAAATGAGTACTTACGGAGCAAAATGAGTGAATCTACACCGTAAATAAATACGTAGTTCTCTCATTTTCCTCTCCGCCTTGGTCGCGGTGCACAATATTGAGTATACTACTACTGACTAGTCTCTTTTTGACATGCATTTACGTTGATACGGCTTGAATGCCAACGAGGCAGAGGGTAGCGGTTCCCGAAACATTGAACGGTCACTGATGCCTCCGCATTCAATTAGCATGCAGAGGTTGGAGAAGCAGAAGCTGGTTGTAATGGGGAGTATCACATACTGGTATCATGCATATGATACTAGTGTATGATACTATATCCGTAATGCATAGTATCTTATGTTGGTATCATATAGGACTATATTTACTGCCATGCATGACAAAAAGTAGCACATCATTTAATATAATACCGTATCATGATATGATACTCAAGCCTCTCTTTCTTCATTCAATTCTATGCCACCTAATCAAAATTGCTTAGTTGGCATGCATGATACTACCTATGATACTCCCATTACGACCAGCCGAATGGAGCCAGCACGATGTGAATGCAACACAGTTTGGACTCTCATATAAAGGCGCCCCACCACTCCAATCCATCTACTCCTAGTCTCTGTGCAACACTGCCCACTCCAATCCAAGACCAAGACCAAGTGACCAAAAGCCACAAGCACCCATGGCGTCGATGGACGCGAGCGGCAGTCGGCTGTGCCGGATCGTCCAAGACGCCGACCTGCGGCCCCGCACCGTGCAGCATTTCTAGACGGTGCTGGCAACCGCCGGTGTCATAGCCCTCGTCGACGCCGGCTTCACCTCTCGCATGTGCCAGATGATGGTCGACTCCATCCGCAAGTTCACCGCCGTCAAGAAGCGCGCGGACGACCTTGCTGTACTGCTCCAGCCCGCGCGCCCAAGCTCCTTGTTGCCTGTCACCCTCATCGGCCTCCAAGGTGACGAACTCTTTGAAGCACCGGTGGCCCTGAAGCTACCGGAGGTCGCGACGAAGAATGTGCACCTTGAGGCCGCGCTCGCCGCGCAATGCCTCGCCATGCAAGAAACCGTCTATCTGCACATCCACGTCTACAAGGAAATCGTCTACATAGGCCACTACAAGGCCAGCGAGGACAGAAAGACGTTGGCCTTCTTCCAACGGCTGGAATCTTTGGACGCCATTGTTCAGAAGCTCATCGACCTGGCCACGAAAGCCGCTGCTACTTAGCCGCCGTTCGATGGGCCGGCGCTGTGAGTTGAGGAGGTAGACGTCGCCGATGGATGCATCTTTCTTCTTGCCTCCTGTAACCAGCACTCCATCGTCGTAAATGACATGTGTGATACCTTGCTCTTATTTGGCGTTAATTATATGTAGTATCACTGTCTTCGACCTGGTGTACTACCTAGGTCCTGGTTTATTAGTCCCTTTTGTAATTTGTGCTAAATTTTGACCAAAGATTTAACTGACAAAATGTTAGTGCATGTCAACAAAAATTATATCATTTGATTTGTATTTGAACATAGTTTTCAATGAAAAAAATTCATGACATGCATGAACCTTTTGTTAGTCAAATTTATGGTCAAAATTTGGCACCGATTACAACGGGGAGCAATAAACTAGGACGGAGGTAGACCGGTCCGTCACCATCGTGTTTTGTGTCTAATTTTGACTTCAACGACCAAACCTACATGGAGGGAGTGTTGTATATATTGGCGCAACAACCAAACTTTATATATTCAAAACAAGTCACGAGTACAAAATGACAAGGTGGAATAAGTACAGCATGCCTGTGCCGTTCACGTCGCACCCACACATGGTCGCGGTGCACAATGTAGTAAATGATTAGTCTCTTCTTGACCCGCATTTACATTGATACGGATTGAATGCCAAGGAGGGAGAGGGCAGCGGTTCCTGAGACGCTGAACGGTCAATGATGCATCCTCAATTAGCATGCAGAGGGAATTAATTGCAGAAGCAGAATAGAGCCAGCACGATGTGAATGCAATAGAGTTTGGACTGTCATATAAAGGCGCCCCACCACTCCAATCCATCTACTCCTAGTCTCTACGCAACACTGCTCACTCCAATCCAAGACCAAGTGACCAGAAGCCATAAGCACCTATGGAGGCGATGGACGCTAGCGGCAGTCGGTTGTGCCAGATCATCCAAGACGCCGGCTTGCAGCCCCGCACCACGCAGCATTTCCAGATGGTGCTGGCGACCGCCGGCATTGTAGCCCTCGCCGACACTGGCTTCGCCTCTCGCATGGACGACATGATGGTCCACTCCATCCGCAAGTTCACCGCCATCATGAAGCGTGCAGACGACCTTGCCGTACTACTCCAGCCCGCGCGCCCAGGCTCCTCATTGCCTACCCCTCATTGGCCTCCATGGTGATGAACTCTTTCAAGCCCTGGTGGCCCTGCAGGTGCCGGAGGTCGCGATGAAGAATGTGCACCTGGAGGCCGCGCTCGCCGCGCAGCGCCTCGCCATGAAAGAAACCGTCGACCTGCACATCCACGTCTACGAGGAAATCGTCTACATAGGCCACTACAAGGCCAGCGAGGACAGAAAGATGTTGGCCTTCTTCCAGCGGCTGGAATTTTTGGACGCCATTGTTCAGAAGCACGTCGACCTGGCCACGAAAGTCGCTGCTACTTAGCCACCATTCGGTGGGCGGGCGCCCTGAGTCAAGGAGGTGGACATCGTGATGGATGCATCTTTCTTCTCGCCTCCTGTAACCAGCACTGCATCGCCTCGTGGCCTTAATGTTTTATTAGTGTATGGCATTTTTATTCCAGTCCTAACATTTTCACTGTGAGGTGGGGCCACAGTTGAGCAAACCGACCATCGACAAATCCCCACCCCGCCCACCGCGCGTCGGCTGAGTTAGAATTAGAAGAGATAAATGAGGGAGAAGAGCATGTCATCACTTTAGGTCTCCTTTTCGAACCGCAGCTACGCTTCATAGTACTACATTTTTTCATGCATTTGTCCTCCTATATGTACTCCTAAGCTATTTCCATGTGCTCCCTTTTGCCGACATGTGGGACATAGAGCATCTGGGTTGTAGTGCATGCATGACTCGGAGCATATGCAACCATGCCGGCGTACTTTACATTTCAGACCTCACGAATTACATGCAAACCCCCCGCAAAAGAATAAATAAATAAATGAATTACTACATGCAAACCGGATTATTTTCATAGAAACTGGAGCACGTTCATTAAATTTTGGACATAACACATTTATAAAAAATGACCAGACCTAAACCAGTCTAAGGTCCTCTTTGATTCGTAGGATACAGAAAACACAGGAATGGGGAAAGTATGATGGCGATGAACCGAGACGAGGAGGAAGAGGAGTAGTACTATACATGCTACAGACTCGACTGTAGCACATTGTTTTTATGGCCATATCACCACATTGTTTTCTATGGCCTATCGCCTGATGGTTCACTGGGCTGCCGTGGTTCGCACTCCTCCGACGTGAGTAGGAGTAGTATATACACTATACTAGCAAGATGCCCGTGCGTTGCACGGAACATCAAGATGCATTTGTATGAGTAGTTTATCTTGTGGGAGAAAAGGATGGACGAGGGAAAGCCTTATCTGCAAATGTGGAGAGGAGTATGGGTAAATTGTCATAGTTTCCTTCCTATCCGTTAGATATAGATCAGACGGCCTATATTGCAGGATGGCAGGCACACCATCATCACCAACTCTGCTTTTTATAAGGGGACAATTGCATTTTTATCTCTAGTTGGTTCCTACCCACGGGTTTTGCCCTTACTTTTCAAGCTTGCTCAGTTTTGCCCTTACTTTTTCCGTCGAGGTCCCTCGAATGCCCTTTGACCGTTTGACCAAAACTTTGAAAAATCATAACAAATTCATATGAACTCAGAAAAATACAAATAAGATATCAAAATGTTCAGATAAACAATACCTTTATGTGCATATCATTTGCATTCAGGACAAAAGCGCCGTTTAAACTACCTGAGGTTATTAATGTTATTAACATTATATAAAATAAAAAAATTATAAACAATACTTTTTCATGAATAGAAATTACATGCAAATGTAGGTGATGTTTTCTGAACATCCTGATATCTTATTTGCATTTTTCTAAATTCATATCAACTTGTTATGAAGTTTTCAAATAATGGTCAAAGTCGTTAGAACATTCATAACAAGTTGATTTGAACTCAGAAAAATGCAAGTAAGATATCAGGGTGTTCAGAAAACATCACCTACATTTGCATGTAATTTTTATTCATGAAAAAACTATTGTTTATAATTTTTTATTTTTAATCATGTTAATAACATTAATAACCTCGGGTAGTTTAAACGGTGCTTTTTTCCTAAATGCAAATGATATGCACATAAAGGTATTGTTTATCTGAACATTTAGATATATTATTTGTATTTTTCTGAGTTCATATGAATTTGTTTTGATTTTTCAAAGTTTTGGTCAAATGGTCAAAGGGCATTCGAGGGACCTCGACGGAAAAAGTAAGGGCAAAACTGAGCAAGCTCGAAAAGTAAGGGCAAAACCCGTGGGTAGGAACCAACTAGGAATAAAAATGCAATTGTCCCTTTTATAAGAGTAGAGATATATCGCATGATTCTTTGCTCCTTCTTACATACTTCGCCGACATGTGGGAGTGCCAGCATACGGGTCGACATGTCATGCATTAGATTAGAGTGGGGAACGGAAGGGGGCATCACCCCGGTCGTAGCGTAGTAATTCATGACTATAGTGAGTAGTCATATCACAAGACCCCGTCTTTCAAGCAGTAACACGCCGTCAAATCGCGTAGCCCTACCTTTCTAGCAGTAAGTTGAATCCGCTACTCCCTCACCCCCTCGGCTCTCTGTCAAACCGCCTACACGAAAACTGTCGCGCGTACAGCCCGGCAAAAGCCCCGCCCTCAACTTTTAAGTACTCATAGTACACCCTCCATTCCTAAATATTTGTCTTTTTTGAGATTTCAAATGGACTAGCACATACGCATGTATATAGACATATTTTAGACCGTAGATTCACTCATTTTGCTCCATATGTAGTAACTTGTTGAAATCTCTAGAAAGACAAATATTTAGGAACGGAGGGAGTACAATTTTGTATCGATGAATTGCGCCATGGAGCAGAAAACCAAAAGAAAAATGTGGTACATGTAAACAAATACAGCTCAAGCTCTAGCTAGCGATTCGGAATGTAAACCGTGCATGTGTTTATACGTATAGGTTACTTCAAAGTACCGAGTCCATTGATGCAATGTGGTCAAAATGTACCATCGATATCTCAAAGCCAAAATAGTTTGAGCTTGTTCGTTCTATATAAATACTAGTACTGTATGTTTATTCACCTGTGGGGTTGTTCAATGAATGGAGGGCCGGGGAGCACAGGTGGACAATACTAGTACTAGTAAGTAGGAGTCATACAGTTAGTCACGTTAAATAGAGAGTTTCTTTTCTTTAATGCCACGTACACAAATTGAAACGCTTGTTGTAGAGAGAAAAAGATAATCACTCCACTATATATAGACAGGGGCATGAGCGCTTGCTTTACTAGGGTTGCTCTCTTCATTCTCTCATCCTCTCCAAATCTAAACAAGATAGCGATAGCGACATTTTCTCTCTGCTCGCCACTGGTCACAGATCCGGCCGTATCCCTTCAGTCAGTGTGTGTGGAGGACTAGGTGCATTGTTCATGCGGTCATCGGCGTCGAGGGAGGAAACCCATAGCTGCCGGCGGGTCCCGATCCTCTGCCCATGCCATTCTCTCCGACACGCCGCCGACTCGGGAGGTCCTCTAGCCCTTCTTCCTCGCCGCTGTATTGTGCACAGATCCGACCTACCGCCGCCGACATCCCGACGACCCTCAGGTATAAGTTCTTCGAAAGCGGCCTTGCTCTACTGCCCCAGCTCCCCACGTGTTTGTATGTGCATCCTTGTCTACTTCCATCAGCTCTTCCAAAGCCACCTAAATTTTTAGTATTATTGGAGGTAAAGCTACTTCATGCAGTCGAATCTATTGTTGGGGAACGTAGTAATTTCAAAAAAATTCCTACGCACAGGCAAGATAATGGTGATGCATAGCAACGAGAGGGGAGAGTGTTCTCCACGTACCCTCGTAGACCGACAGCGGAAGCGTTATCACAACGCGGTTGATGTAGTCGTACGCCTTCATGATCCGACCGATCAAGTACCGAACGCACGGCACCTCCGAGTTCTACACACGTTCAGCTCGATGACGTCCCTCGAACTCCGATCCAGCTGAGTGTTGAGGGAGAGTTTCGTCAGCACGACGGCGTGGTGACGATGATGATGTTCCACCGACGCAGGGCTACGCCTAAGCTCCGCAACGGTATTATCGAGGTGTAATATGGTGGAGGGGGGCACCGCACACGGCTAAGAGATCTCAAGGATCAATTGTTGTGTCTCTGGGGTGCCCCCTACCCCCGTATATAAAGGAGCAAGGGGGAGGCAGCCGGCCAAGGGGAGAGGCGCGCCATAGGGGGGAGTCCTACTCCCACCGGGAGTAGGACTCCTCCTTTCCTTGTGGGAGTAGGAGAAGGGAAGGGGGAAGGAGAAAGAAGGAAGGGTACGCCCCCTTCCCTAGTATTCGGACCAGACCATGGGGAAGGGTGCGGCCACCTTTTGAGGCCTTTCTCTCCTTTCCCGTATGGCCCATTAAGGCCCAATACGAATTCCCGTAACTCTCCGGTACTCCCAAAAATACCCGAATCACTCGGAACCTTTCCGAAGTCCGAATATAGTCGTCCAGTATATCGATTCTTACGTCTCGACCATTTCAAGACTCCTCGTCATATCCCCGATCTCATCCGGGACTCCGAACTCCTTCGGTACATCAAAACTCAATAAAACTGTCATCGTAACGTTAAGCGTGCGGACCCTACGGGTTCGAGAACTATGTAGACATGACCGAGACACGTCTACGGTCAATACCAATAGCGGGACCTGGATGCCCATATTGGCTCCCACATATTCTATGAAGATCTTTATCGGTCAGACCGCATAACAACATACGTTGTTCCCTTTGTCACCGGTATGTTACTTGCCCGAGATTTGATCGTCGGTATCTCGATACCTAGTTCAATCTCGTTACCGGCAAGTCTCTTTACTCGTTCCGTAACACATCATCACGCAACTAACTCATTAGTCACAATGCTTGCAAGGCTTATAGTGATGTGCATTACCGAGTGGGCCCAGAGATACCTCTCCGACAATTGGAGTGACAAATCCTAATCTCGAAATACGCCAACCCAACAAGTACCTTTGGAGACACCTGTAGAGCACCTTTATAATCACCCATTTACGTTGTGACGTTTGGTAGCACACAAAGTGTTTCTCCGGTAAACGGGAGTTGCATAATCTCATAGTCATAGGAACATGTATAAGTCATGAAGAAAGCAATAGCAACATACTAAACGATCGGGTGCTAAGCTAACGGAATGGGTCAAGTCAATCACGTCATTCTCCTAATGAGGTGATCCCGTTAGTCAAATGACAACTCATGTCTATGGCTAGGAAACATAACCAGCTTTGATTAACGAGCTAGTCAAGTAGAGGCATACTAGTGACACTCTGTTTGTCTATGTATTCACACATGTATTATGTTTCCGGTTAATACAATTCTAGCATGAATAATAAACATTTATCATGATATAAGGAAATATATAATACTTTATTATTGCCTCTAGGGCATATTTCCTTCAGTCTCCCACTTGCACAAGAGTCAATAATCTAGTTCACATCGCCATGTGATTTAACATCAATAATTCACATCACCATGTGATTAACACCCATAGTTCACATCTCTATGTGACCAACACTCAAAGGGTTTACTAGAGTCAATAATCTAGTTCACATCGCTATGTGATTATCACCCAAAGAGTACTAAGGTGTGATCATGTTTTGATTGTGAGATAATTTTAGTCAACGGGTCTGTCACATTCAGATCCGTAAGTATATTTGCAAATTTCTATGTCTGCAATGCTCTGCACGGAGCTACTCTAGCTAATTGCTCCCACTTTCAATATGTATCTAGACCGAGACTAAGAGTCATCTAGATTAGTGTCAAAACTTGCATCGTCGTAACCCTTTACGACGAACCTTTTGTCACTTCCATAATCGAGAAACATGTCCTTATTCCACTAAGGATAATTTTGACCGTTGTCCAGTGATCTACTCCTAGATCACTATTGTACTCCCTTGCCAAAATCAGTGTAGGGTATACAATAGATCTGGTACACAGCATGGCATACTTTATAGAACCTATGGCCAAGACATAGGGAATGACTTTCATTCTCTTTCTATCTTCTGCCGTGGTCGGGTTTTGAGTCTTACTCAATTTCACACCTTGTAACACAGGCAAGAACTATTTCTTTGACTGTTCTATTTTGAACTACTTCAAAATCTTGTTAAGGTATGTACTCATTGAAAAAACTTATCAAGCGTTTTGATCTATCTCTATAGATCTTGATGCTCAATATGTAAGTAGCTTCACCAAGGTCTTTCTTTTGAAAAACTCCTTTCAAACACTCCTTTATGCTTTGCAGAATAATTCTACATTATTTCCGATCAACAATATGTCATTCACATATACTTATCAGAAATGCTGTAGTGCTCCCACTCACTTTCTTGTAAATACAGGCTTCACCGCAAGTCTGTATAACACTATATCCTTTGATCAACTTATCAAAGCGTATATTCCAACTGCGAGATGCTTGCACCAGTCCATAGATGGATCGCTGGAGCTTGCATATTTTGTTAACACTTTTAGGATTGACAAAACCTCCTGGTTTCATCATATACAACTCTTCTTTAATAAATCCATTAAGGAATGTAGTTTTGTTTATCCATTTGCCAGATTTCATAAAATGCGGCAATTGCTAACATGATTCAGACAGACTTTAAGCATAGATACGAGTGAGAAACTCTCTCATCGTAGTCAACACATTGAACTTGTCGAAAACCTTTTGCGACAATTCTAGCTTTGTAGATAGTAACACTACTATCAGCGTCTGTCTTCCTATTGAAGATCCATTTAATCTCAATGGCTCGCCGATCATCGGGCAAGTCAACCAAAGTCCATACTTTGTTCTTCATACATGGATCTCATCTCAGATTTCATGGCCTCAAGCCATTTCCCGGAATCTGGGCTCATCATCGCTTCCTCATAGTTCGTAGGTTCGTCATGGTCAAATAACATAACCTCCAGAACAGGATTACCGTACCACTCTGGTGCGGATCTTACTCTGGTTTACCTACGAGGTTTGGTAGTAACTTGATCTGAAGTTTACATGATCATCATCATTAACTTCCTCACTAATTGGTGTAGGAGTCACAGGAACAGATTTCTGTGATGAACTACTTTTCAATAAGGGAGCAGGTACAGTTACCTCATCAAGTTCTACTTTCCTCCCACTCACTTCTTTCGAGAGAAACTCCTTCTCTAGAAAGGATCCATACTTAGCAACGAATGTCTTGCCTTCGGATCTGTGATAGAAGGTGTACCCACCTGTCTCCTTTGGGTATCCTATGAAGACACATTTCTCCGATTTGGGTTTGAGTTTATCAGGATGAAACTTTTTCACATAAGCATCGCAACCCCAAACTTTAAGAAACGACAACTTTCGTTTCTTGCCAAACCACAGTTCATAAGGCGTCGTCTCAACGGATTTTGATGGTGCCCTATTTAACGTGAATGTAGCTGTCTCTAATGCATAACCCCAAAACGATAGTGGTAAATTGGTAAGAGACATCATAGATTGCACTATATCCAATAAAGTACGGTTATGACGTTCGGACACACCATTACGCTGTGGTGTTCCGGGTGGCGTGAGTTGCGAAACTATTCCGCATTGTTTCAAATGTAGGCCAAACTCGTAACTCAAATATTCTCCTCCACGATCAGATCGTAGGAATTTTATTTTCTTGTTATGATGATTTTCAACTTCACTCTGAAATTCTTTGAACTTTTCAAATGTTTCAGACTTATGTTTCATTAAGCAGATATACCCATATCTGCTCAAATCATCTGTGAAGGTCAGAAAATAATGATACCTGCTACGAGCCTCAATATTCATCGGACCACATACATCTGTATGTATGATTTCCAACAAATCTGTTGCTCTCTCCATAGTTCCGGAGAATGGCGTTTCAGTCATCTTGCCCATGAGGCATGGTTCGCAAGCATCAAGTGATTCATAATCAAGTGATTCCAAAATTCCATCAGTATGGAGTTTCTTCATGCGCTTTACACCAATATGACCTAAACAGCAGTGCCACAAATAAGTTGCACTATCATTATTAACTTTGCATCTTTTGGCTTCTATATTATGATTATGTGTATCACTACGATCGAGATCCAACAAACCATTTTCGTTGGTGTGTATGACCATAGAAGGTTTTTATTCATGTAAACAGAACAACAATTGTTCTCTAACTTAAATGAATAACCGTATTGCAATAAACATGATCAAATCATATTCATGCTCAACGCAAACACTAAATAACACTTATTTAGTTTCAACACTAATCCCGAAAGTATAGGGAGTGTGCGATGATGATCATATCAATCTTGGAACTACTTCCAACACACATCGTCACCTCGCCTTTTACTAGTCTCTGTTTATTCTGCAACTCCTGTTTTTGAGTTACTACTCTTAGCAACTGAACCAGTATCAAATACCGAGGGGTTGCTATAAACACTAGTAAAGTACACATCAATAACATGTATATCCAATATATGTTTGTTCACTTTGTCATCCTTCTTATCCACCAAATACTTGGGGTAGTTCCACTTCCAGTGACCAGTCCCTTTGCAGTAGAAGCACTTAGTCCCAGGCTTAGGTACAGACTTGGGCTTCTTCACTTGAGTAGCAACTTGCTTGCCGTTCTTCTTGAAGTTCCCCTTCTTCCCTTTGCCCTTTTCTTGAAACTAGTGGTCTCGTCAACCATCAACACTTGATGTTTTTCTTGATTTCTACCTTCGTCGATTTCAGCATCACGAAGAGCTCGGGAATTACTTTCGTCATCCCTTGCATACTATAGTTCATCACGAAGTTCTACTAACTTGGTGATGGTGACTAGAGAATTCTGTCAATCACTATTTTATCTGGAAGATAAACTCCCACTTGATTCAAGCGATTGTAGTACCCAGACAATCTGAGCACATGCTCACTAGTTGAGCGATTCTCCTCCATCTTTTAGCTATAGAACTTGTTGGAGACTTCATATCTCTCAACTCGGGTATTTGCTTGAAATATTAACTTCAACTCCTGGAACATCTCATATGGTCCATGACGTTCAAAACGTCTTTGAAGTCCCGATTCTAATCCGTTAAGCATGGTGCACTAAACTATCAAGTAGTCATCATATTGAGCTAGCCAAACGTTCATAATGTCTGCATCTGCTCCTGCAATAGGTCTGTCACCTAGCGGTGCATCAAGGACATAATTTTTCTGTGCAGCAATGAGGATAATCCTCAGATCACGGATCCAATCCGCATATTTGCTACTAACATCTTTCAACATAATTTTTCTCTAGGAACATATCAAAAATAAACACAGGGAAGCAACAACGCGAGCTATTGATCTACAACATAATTTGCAAAATACTATCAGGACTAAGTTCATGATAAATTTAAGTTCAATTAATCATATTACTTAAGAACTCCCACTTAGATAGACATCCATCTAATCCTCTAAGTGATCACGTGATCCATATCAACTAAACCATGTCCGATCATCACGTGAGATGGAGTAGTTTCAATGGTGAACATCACTATGTTGATCATATCTACTATATGATTCACGCTCGACCTTTCGGTCTCCGTGTTCCGAGGCCATATCTGTTATATGCTAGGCTCGTCAAGTTTAACCTGAGTATTCCGCGTGTGCAACTGTTTTGCACCCGTTGTATTTCAACGTAGAGCCTATCACACCCGATCATCACGTGGTGTCTCAGCAGGAAGAACTTTCGCAGCGGTGCATACTCAGGGAGAACACTTATACTTTGATAATTTAGTGAAGGATCATCTTATAATGCTACCGTCAAACAAAGCAAGATAAGATGCATAAAGGATTAACATCACATGCAATCAATATAAGTGATATGATATGGCCATCATCATCTTGTGCTTGTGATCTCCATCTCCGAAGCACCGTGCTTGTGATCTCCATCTCCGAAGCACCGTCATGATCACCATCGTCACCGGCGCGACACCTTGATCTCCATCATAGTATCGTTGTCGTCTCGCCAACTAATTTCTTTTACGACTATCGCTACCGCTTAGTGATAAAGTAAAACTATTACATGGCGATTGCATCTCATACAATAAAGCGACAACCATATGGCTCCTGCCAGTTGCTGATAACTCGGTTACAAAACATGATCATCTCATACAATAAAATATAGCATCATGTCTTGACCATATCACATCACAACATGCCCTGCAAAAACAAGTTAGACGTCCTCTACTTTGTTGTTGCAAGTTTTACGTGGCTGTTACGGGCTTAGCAAGAACCGTTCTTACCTACGCATCAAAACCACAACGATAGTTTGTCAAGTTGGTGCTGTTTTAACCTTCGCAAGGACCGGGCGTAGCCACACTCGGTTCAACTAAAGTGAGAGAGACAGACACCCGCCGGTCACCTTTAAGCACCGAGTGCTCGCAACGGTGAAACCAGTCTCGCGTAAGCGTATGCGTAATGTCGGTCCGGGCCGCTTCATCTCACAATACCGCTGAACCAAAGTATGACATGCTGGTAAGCAGTATGACTTATATCGCCCAGAACTCACTTGTGTTCTACTCGTGCATAGCATCAATGCATAAAACCAGGCTCGGATGCCACTGTTGGGGAAAGTAGTAATTTCAAAAAAATTCCTACGCACACGCAAGATCATGGTGATGCATAGCAACAAGAGGGGAGAATGTTGTCCACGTACCCTCGTAGACCGACAGCGGAAGCGTTATCACAACGCGATTGATGTAGTCGTACGTCTTCACGATCCGACTGATCAAGTACCGAATGCACGGCACCTCCGAGTTCTACACACGTTCAGCTCGATGACGTCCCTCGAACTCCGATCCAGCCGAGTGTTGAGGGAGAGTTTCGTCAGCACGACGGCGTGGTGACGATGATGATGTTCCACCGATGCAGGGCTTCGCCTAAGCTCCGCAACGGTATTATCGAGGTGTAATATGGTGGAGGGGGGCACCGCACACGGCTAAGAGATCTCAAGGATCAATTGTTGTGTCTCTGGGGTGCCCCCTGCCCCCGTATATAAAGGAGCAAGGGGGAGGCAGCCGACCAAGGGGAGAGGCGCGCCATAGGGGGGAGTCCTACTCCCACCGGGAGTAGGACTCCTCCTTTCCTTGTGGGAGTAGGAGAAGGGAAGGGGGGAGGAGAAAGAAGGAAGGGTGCGCCCCCCTTCCCTAGTCCAATTCGGACCAGACCATGGGGAGGGGTGCGGCCACCTTTTGAGGCCTTTCTCTCCTTTCCCGTATGGCCCATTAAGGCCCAATATGAATTCCCCTAACTCTCCGGTACTCCCAAAAATACCCGAATCACTCGGAACCTTTCCGAAGTCCGAATATAGTCGTCCGGTATATGGATTTTTACGTCTCGACCATTTCGAGACTCCTCGTCATATCCCCGATCTCATCCGGGACTCTGAACTCCTTCGGTACATCAAAACTCAATAAAACTGTCATCGTAACGTTAAGCGTGCGGACCCTACGGGTTCGAGAACTATGTAGACATGACCGAGACACGTCTCCGGTCAATAACCAATAGCGGGACCTGGATGCCCATATTGGCTCCCACATATTCTACGAAGATCTTTATCGGTCAGACCGCATAACAACATACATTGTTCCCTTTGTCACCGGTATGTTACTTGCCCGAGATTTGATCGTCGGTATCTCGATACCTAGTTCAATCTCGTTACCGGCAAGTCTCTTTACTCGTTCCGTAACACATCATCACGCAACTAACTCATTAGTCACAATGCTTGCAAGGCTTATAGTGATGTGCATTACCGAGTGGGCCCAGAGATACCTCTCCGACAATTGGAGTGACAAATCCTAATCCCGAAATACGCCAACCCAACAAGTACCTTTGGAGACACCTGTAGAGCACCTTTATAATCACCCATTTACATTGTGACGTTTGGTAGCACACAAAGTGTTCCTCCGGTAAACGGGAGTTGCATAATCTCATAGTCATAGGAACATGTATAAGTCATGAAGAAAGCAATAGCAACATACTAAACGATCGGGTGCTAAGCTAACGGAATGGGTCAAGTCAATCACGTCATTCTCCTAATGAGGTGATCCCGTTAATCAAATGACAACTCATGTCTATGGCTAGGAAACATAACCATCTTTGATTAACGAGCTAGTCAAGTAGAGGCATACTAGTGACACTCTGTTTGTCTATGTATTCACACATGTATTATGTTTCCGGTTAATACAATTCTAGCATGAATAATAAACATTTATCATGATATAAGGAAATATATAATACTTTATTATTGCCTCTAGGGCATATTTCCTTCATCTATGACTTGGTTCAAACAACAAAGAAAGGGGGAAAGTCGTAGCATGAATCTAGGATTTGATTCAAAGAGGAAATAATAGGTGGAAAGTAGTAGAGACTGGATATCCAACCGGTCTCTTGGTTGAAAAGGGAAATAAAGGGAAAAGGCGGTACAAACTGGATAAGGAACAGATCTATTATTGGTTGAAAAAGGATAGAAAGTGGCGGCTGGTGGACAAGTCAACAGAGTATGTCTAGGATTAGATTTGCCGCCCTCACATAGTAAAAGGTCTCGAGGATTAGATTTGCCGCCCTCACATAGTAAAAGGTCTCCAGGATTAGATTTTCTGCCCTCACATAGTAAAAGGTCTCCAGGATTAGATTTGCTGCCCTCACATGGTAAAAGGTCTCCAGGATTAGATTTCCTGCCCTCACAGAGTATGAACAAATTCGGCATCACCACTTTATGCCTACTTGTAGGTACATTGTGTTGATTCTCCACTATCGCATGTCCTTATACCAACTTTTTGTTGTTGTTAATGTAAGGGTGCATGTAAAATGAAGCGATCACACTGTTACCTTAAGGTCATGTCTAACCAGTGTTATTGTTAATCTAATGCCTCCAGTGATATGATGCAATTAAACTGTGTTACAAATGGTACTCGTGCTGTTTTCCCCAGTATGATAAGTAAGTTGCTTCTTTACGCCGCTGAGTGTCCTGGTGTCCCCACGGTCCCATGCCCTTAAACCAATTCTTTAGCTGTTGTTGATATACTGTATCTAGTAAACAAGCAATGCCAGCATTAAAGTAATCCCATATTTGACGAATGTCATTGTTGATCGTAATGCTTCCGGTAACATGAAGCATTGCTGACGTTTTAAAATTTCTACTTTCCTTGCGTGATTGCCATGAACAAAATCAAGATGCTTCTTTTCATTTCGTGTATGTTTCATATCTTGTTATTGACCAGCAACTGTTTTCTTTCTATCTTTTTGTGCAGATAGGGATATCCATTTCACCTTGTTGCTATTTTCACCTTTTGGTGAACTGCACAAAACACTTTTTTGGAATGAGTGTCTTGTGCAGTTCAACTAAAATGTCACGTGGGCAACATCTCTCAATTTTGGTGGAAATGCACAAAATGGTAATTGGAGTTTCAAAAATCTCCATCAAATTCTGGTGGCAATCTCGTGCAACATTTTATTAGCCTTCGCAAAATGAGCTGTCACTGTCACCACAATGGCACTTTATTTTAGTGGAACTGCACAAAAGGATAAGAAAATTATAGTTGCACCTTACATGAGCCGGACGGCCAACCTTAATGTTGCTCAATTTTAGTGCAACTACTAAAGAAGAACCTGCCAGCTCATGAGAGCAAGTACTTCTTGCTAGCTGAATGATGCAATCTTTGCTTCATTTCAAGTGAACTGCAGAAAAAGTCGCATGAATTGAATAATCGAGTGGAGCTGCAGGTTGACTTCAACTAGTGCCACTATTAATCATGCTCTTTTTTATCTCTGCAAATAGGAATACTCAACTACAGATGTTGTGATGGTTAAGAGCATTCACCAAGTTCTTGGGTTGTATGACACGGCTAGCCAAGATGGATTTAATCATGATATTCACTTTATGAAAAGGCTCTAATGGGTTGGTTCTGAATCTTGCAAGCTGGGAACCAATGAGATGTGTAGGCATCTTTGTTGTACTTATTATTTGAATGTTATTTGTTGGTTCTGAATCTTGCAAGCTGGGAATCAATGAGATGTGTAGGCATCTTTGTTGTACTTATTATTTGAATCTTATTTGTTGGTTCTGAATCTTGCAAGCTGGGAATCAATGAGATGTGTAGGCATCTTTGTTGTACTAATTATTTGAATCTTATTTGTTGGTTCTTAATCTTGCAAGCTGGGAATCAATGAGATGTGTAGGCATCTTTGTTGTACTTATTATTTGAATCTTATTTGTTGGTTCTGAATCTTGCAAGCTGGGAAACACGGCATGATGATGCAGAGGACAACACCATAACAAATAGTTCAAACTTGGTAGTATTATATGTGTGAAAGTGCGACAAATGTGCTGATCATGTGCGTCCTGAGAATAATAATTCTAATTGTTGTGCATGTTGATCCTATGGCACTGATAGAACGAGCCAATGCATTGCTTGTTTTAAGAATACATTTTAATTAAAGCTAATTAAATTTAAGTAAAGTGACCACTAACACTTGTTATTACAGTACCAATACAGACCCGCTCGTGAACCAACGTGTGGCCGGAATAGGTTTCTTATTGTAGGTGTTTGAATGCGCCGAGGGTGCATGTTCTACCGGGCGTGCAGCGGGCGAGGGAGGGGTAATAACTGTTGTCGCCTGTACACACTCAGTTTTTTGAATCCAGTTCCCCAAGAGCTGAAAAACGAACTGCTGCCGCTGCCTACCCACTCGTTCGCTTCAAGAGACTCCAATGGCGATCCGAGGGGTGAGCCTGCTGGATATGGACTTCAGCAAGGAGTTCACCTTTGAGTTCGTCGTTCAGTCCCATGCTTGCACCAAGTTGAATGTGATGTACACCAACTATCCGGACTCGATGAAGCTCTGCCTTGCCGAGTTCAAGCAGTACCTACAGGACGAGAAAGCACACAAGGTCGTAGGACTAGACCTTCTGCCCATCCGTTCGTCTCCTAACAGGGACCAGCGGATCGCCGTCGCCAAGGTATGTGTGTGGGACGAGGTTCTCGTCTACCACTCCTGTAGGGCCATCAGAGGTTCTGGAGCAGTCACCCATTTCATCCACAGCGCCGACTGCACCTTCGCTATGCTGGAGAGAAGGAAGAACGCGATGATTCGGCCATCTGGTGCAACAAGCCTGTCGACATCCAGAAGCAATACAAGATCATCAGCAACGGGCAGGAGAAGGACTCTGTGGTTGACCTCGACGAGACCATCATCGACCCCTGCTACGCTAACATGAAAGAAGACAACGATAGCAAGGACCTGAACACGTTGGAGGTACCTCTGAATCTAGCCTACATAATCTACGCAGCCAAGGATGCATACGCATGCTACGACATGTCACTACTAGAAAAAGGGCTATAGATGGGATTGACACTAATGGCGCACCAGACAAGCGGTGCGCCATTAGTCTATACTAATGGCGCACCACCTTCTGATACGCCATTAGAGTTGAAACTACTAATGGCGCACCTGGCGCAGGGTGCGCCATTAGTATCAAAATAAATTAACTAGTGCGCCTGTCCAAACATACTAATGGCGCATCCAGACATAGTGCGCCATTACTAGTTGTAACTAGTAATGGCGCACCTGGCCCAGGGTGCGCCATTAGTATCAAAAAAAAATTTAACTAGTGCGCCTGTCCAAACATACTAATGGCGCATCCAGACACAGTGCGCCATTACTAGTTGTAACTAGTAATGGCGCACCTGCCGGAAAGTGCGCCACTAATGTTGTTTTTTCTATTATATTTTGTATTCCCTTTTTTGCAAAACTACTAATGGCGCACTTTTCCACCGTGCGCCATTACTAGTTTAAACTAGTAATGGCGCACTGTGGAACAGTGCGCCATTAGTATGTTTTTTTTTGCAAAACTACTAATGGCGCACCACCAGAAGGTGCGCCATTAGTAACCTGGATTACTAATGGCGCATTTAGAGTTGGTGCGCCATTAGTAAGTGGGCAGCAACAAGATATTTTGGACAGCCTCTCCTACCCACACTCACTTTCTCCCCACTTCATTCTCTCCACCTCCTCCTTGTCTCGGGTGCCTCCTCTTTTTCACCTCATTTCCACCATAGATTCATTCAATTTAAGTGGTTAAATTACCTTGTTTTGATAGGTAAGTAAGGGGGGAAGCTATATTTATGTTGTTCTCCCTACAACAATGTGCACATGCACTTTTTATGGCCTAGCTAGATCTATGTATGTTCGTGGTGTTGCATATGTTTGTGGTGTTGCATATGTTTGTGGTGTTGCATATGTGTTTGTGTTTGGAGGTGTACCGGTATTTGAAATGCGATAGTTGCCAATATTTTGCCGGAATGTTGATTCATTTCCGTTTCGGCGAGAATTTTGGCATTAAGCATTCTTTTTGGTCCTATTTTTAGGGAAAGTCATGCCAAATTTTTTCTTGGTTCTAAAATATCGTTTTGCTCTACCCCGCAGGTGACCATGGTCCGCATGATG
Source organism: Triticum aestivum (assembly GCF_018294505.1). Taxonomy (NCBI): domain Eukaryota; kingdom Viridiplantae; phylum Streptophyta; class Magnoliopsida; order Poales; family Poaceae; genus Triticum; species Triticum aestivum. Next base: position 321,362,023 of record NC_057796.1, on the reverse strand, counting down.
ACCGAAGGCATCGTGAATAGGTTTTTGAGGTCCGCGAAGGCCGAGATGCTTCAAAAGAACGAGACGGAGATAAGATGTCCGTGTCGAAGATGCAAGCTGAAGAGCCTTATTGCGGACCCGGAATCCGGGCAGGTGCGGGACCACCTGCTCTTGCGTGGTTTCATGGATGGCTATCAGTGGCAAGGTGATGAAGATGACTACGAAGTCGTCCATGGGGGCCGGGCAGGAAATGAGGAAGGGCAGCAAGACAACCACCGCGGCTCGGGCGGGCGAGAAGACGAAGAATCCCCAGGAGATGATCACGACGGTGATGCTGTACACAGTCATCATGTAGAAGATGCAGGACATGATGATGAGGAAGATGCCGGAGCAGACGACGGGCATGATCATGAAGATGATGATGCCGGCGGAGCAGACGACGCTGGACCATCGATGGGCTGGGTGCAGGACCCTCATATTCAAGAGCTGCTTCTCAAGCAGACGGATAACGCAAGAGCTGCCGCCCGAGAGAAAGCCAAGATGGATCAACTTGAGTTAGACACGGTTACTCCATTGTATGAAGGATGCAGGCCCGAGGATACCCGCCTGAAAGTAACGCTCATGGCTCTGGAGATGAAGGTAAAACACAAAATGACCGACGCATGCTTCGACGAGAACATGTCATTCTGGCACGAACGTCTTCCCAAGGGGAACAAGAGCCCGACCAGTTTGGAGGAGGCGAAGAAAATCGTGTGTCCTCTGGATTTACCGCACGTGAAATACCATGTGTGCATGAACAATTGCATCATTTATCGGGACGAGCACGCGGAGTCTACCATATGTCCGGTGTGCGGCGTCACTCGATACAAGAAGAGGAAGGAAGCTCCTCGAAAAGTGGTGTGGTACTTTCCGATCACTCCTCGTCTGCAGTGGTATTTCGCGGACCCTAAGGTAGCAAAGCTCCTGCGTTGGCACGCGGATAAGGAGGAGAAGAAGCGAGAAGATGACGCAAATGATCCGGAGATAGATAAAAAAGACAAGATGCTGAGTCACCCTAAGGATGCGAGCCAGTGGCAAGCGTTGAACTTCGAAGACCTAGAATTTGGGAACGATCCAAGGAACATCGTGCTGGGCGCGAGCACCGATGGAGTCAATCCGTTTGGCAGCCAGAGAAGCACACATAGCACCTGGCCTGTGTTTGTGTGGATGTACAACCTTCCCCCCTGGTTGTGCATGAAGAGGAAGTACATTCACATGAGTATGCTAATTGAAGGACCGAAACAACCAGGGAACGACATCAATCTGTATCTGGGGCTGCTGAAAGAGGAGCTTGACACGCTGTGGAAAACGCCAGCCAATACGTGGGACGCCGCAGAGAAAGAATATTTCCCTATGAGAGCCGCGCTGCTCACGACGGTGCACGACTATCTCGGTTATGGATATGTCGCGGTGCAGGTGGTCCACGGATTTTCTGGATGCGTCAGGTGCATGGATGACACAACGTATCGCCAGCTAGATAGAGATCCCGGGTCTTCGAAAACCGTGTTCATGGGACATCGAAGGTGGCTTCGCGACGATGACCCGTGGAGAAAACGCAAGGATCTATTCGATGGTGAAACCGAACCCCGAGGACGCCCGCGTACGAGGAGCGGCGAGGAAATAGACGAGCTGTTGAAAAATTGGAAAGACTGCCCACTGCCGGGAAAGAAGCGAAAGGCGCCAGAGCCGCTGCTGAAGGTATGGAAAACGAGGTCTATTTTCTGGGACTTGCCATACTGGAAGATCCACCGTGTGCCTCACAGCCTTGATGTCATGCATATCACGAAGAACGTGTGCGAGAGTCTGCTTGGTACCCTGCTCAACATGCCAGAGAGGACAAAAGATGGGCCGAAAGCAAGGGCAGACTTGAAATCAATGGGCATCAGGCAGGAGCTTCACGCTATATATGATGATGATGATGATGATGAGGCGAAGCAGGACATGGAAAGTCGTCGCAAAGGCAAAAAGGCCAAGAAGACCGGAAATGACTACCCTCCCGCGTGCTTCACTCTAAGTCAGGAGGAGATCGAGCAGTTTTTCACCTGCCTCGTAGGAGTAAAACTTCCTTACGGTTACGCGGGGAAGATAAGCAGATACCTAGACCTAGCGAAGCTGAAGTTCAACGGGATGAAGTCTCACGACTGTCACGTGCTGATGACGCAGATACTTCCAGTTGCAATCCGTGGGATCATGGACGCGCACGTCCGTGAAACGCTATTTGGCCTATGCAACTTTTTCAACGTCATATCTCGGAAGTCTGTTGGCGTGAGGCAACTCAGAAGGCTACAGGAAGAGATCGTGGTGATACTATGCGAGCTTGTGATGTACTTCCCGCCCGCATTCTTCGACGTTATGGTGCATCTGCTGGTCCATATCGTGGACGATATCATCCAACTCGGGCCGACGTTCCTGCACAGCATGATGCCGTTCGAAAGGATGAATGGTGTCATCAAAGGATACGTTCGCAACATGTCACGTCCAGAGGGAAGCATAGCCAGGGGCTTTCTGACCGAAGAGTGCATCTCCTACTGCACGAATTATCTAGGCATCGAGAACCCCGTTGGTCTGCCCGTCAACAGGCACCTCGGCAGGCTCGCTGGATGGGGTCACCGTGAGGGTCGCCGCGAAATGCATGTCGACTTCGAGGGTCGACTCGCCGACTTTGAAAGAGCAAACCTAGTCGCGCTACAACACATAGACGTGGTCGATCCTTGGGTGGTAGAGCACAAAACCTTTATTAAGAAGACGTACAATGACCGAGGCCAACAGAGGACGGACGGAGATATACTCAAAGAGCACAACTCATGTTTCACGCGTTGGTTCAAGCAGAAGCTTCTGTCGTACCCTTTACATGAGGATTCTTCCGCGGAAGAACAACTCATATTCGCCTTGTCACAGGGCGCCGAGCACAACCTGATGACCTATGAGGCGTACGATATCAACGGCTACACATTCTACACCGAGGCCAAGGACATGAAGAGCGATGGTTATCACAACTCCGGGGTAACGATGGAATCCTACACCGGTAATGACAAGGACAGATACTACGGAAGGATCGAGGAGATCTGGGAGCTAAGCTACGCTGGAGAGAAGGTCCCGATGTTCCGTGTCAGATGGGCCAAGAGCGTCCTAAAAGAAGACCGGTATTTCACCACCATGGTTATACCCGAAGCCAAATCCAAGACCGCAGGCACAAACGTCACCGCGAAAAATGAGCCATGGGTACTGGCTTCCCAAGTGGACCAATGCTTCTTCATTACCGACCCGTCAAAGCCCAGTCGTGTTGTCGTGAGGAGAGGCAAAAGGAAGATCATCGGAATGGATGGAGTAGCCAATGAGCAAGACTTCGACAAGTACGGCGACCCGAGAATCGAACATGACGACGATGATGAAGTAGCAGCATACACCACAAGAAGAAGCAGGACCACCCTACCTAAAGGACGTCCGTTCCACAGAAGAACTCCATTTGCGAAAAAGAAGGGCAAGAAGATTGTGAACAGATAGCTAGCTAAGATCGATTGTATTTAAATCGTAGCCTTCATTTCTCGATTGTATTTCATGGGCACTTTTTGAACTATCATGAATATTTTTCAATTTCATGGACACTCGATCTCGATCCCCCTCCATCTCGATCGCTATCCCACCTCGCCAGATCCGGTCCCCCTCGCCGCCGAGCACCCCCCGGTCCACCGGCCGCCCGCACCCCGCGCACCCTCCCCCGCTCCACCGGCATTACTGTTTGATGATATTTAAAAAAAATTATTAGTGTCTTATAAAAAAATATTACTGTTATGATTTAAACAAGTTTGAACATATTTAAACACAAATAAATATCAAACAGCATTTTAAATGCATAAAAAAATTGTGGAGCCTGGGAATCGAACCCAGGACCTCCTGGTGTGAGAACTGGCTGCTGACCAGTCGAGCTAGTAGAGGGAACTTGGTGTGGATCAGGTCAGGTGGAAGATAACCTGTTGGCTCGAGCAGAAATCAAAAAAAATACTAATGGCGGACCAGGGTGAGGTGCGCCATTAGTATGGATGTACTTATGGCGCACCGAGGGGTGGTGCGCCATTAGTATTGTGCCCTCGCCCTCGATCCCCTTCCCCTCTCCTATCCCCGGCCCAAACCTATCCCCTCTCTCTCCCTCGCCCTCGCCCTCGATCCCCTTCCC
>NC_057796.1:321309129-321357804 GCF_018294505.1 Triticum aestivum | reverse complement strand
CCCGACGCCGCTGCCCCGCCGCCTCGACGCCGCCCCGTCGTCCTCGTCTCCGCCCCGACGCCCCGACGCCGCGACGCCGCCCTCTCCTCTCCCGACGCCGCTGCCCCGACCTCCTCCTCGCCCATCGACGTCGCCCTCGATCCCCTTCCCCTCTCCTCTCCCGACGCCGCCGCCCCGTCGTCCTCGTCCTCGCCCTCCTCCTCGTCCGCGCCACCGCTGCGCCGCTCCGACCTCCTCCTTGTCCCCTCCGGCCTCCTCCGCTTCCTCAGGTACTGCCCCCACCTCTCCCTCCCCCTCCGGCCTCCTCCTTCCCCTTTGTAAATTTTAGGGTGTACGGTTTGCAAATTTTAGGGTTAGGGCAGTAAATTTTAGGGCAAATCTAGCACAGTTAGCAAAGTTAGAAATCTTTTGGGAAATTAGGGTAGTAGCAAAAACAGTAGCAATTTAAAAAAACAGTACCAAAAAATTAGGTATAAAAACAGTAGCAAATAAAAAATATTAGCAAATATAGCTAGGGTAATTTTGTTTAGGTATAAAAAACAGTAGCAATTTTAAAAGAATAGTAGCAATTTTAAAAACAGTAGCAAAAAAATTAGGTATAAAAACAGTAGCAAATAAAAAAAGAGTAGCAAATATAGCTAGGGAAATTTTGTTTAGGTATAAAAACAGTAGCAAATTAAAAAAAGCAGTAGCAAATTAAAAAAACAGTAGCAAAAAATTAGGTATAAAAACAGTAGCAAATATAGCTTTATGATTATCAGATGTGTTCTCTTTATGATTCTCTATTTTTATTCTTCATATTTCGTTAATGAGTTTAGCTCTTGAGCTGAAGTTATTGAGTTTTCGTTGCTGTGGTTTAGAGATGATTCAAATTCTGGAAATTATTGGCATTGAAGTACCATTGATTGCCTCACCACTAGCAGAATTATGTATTCAGTCTATCCTATGTCAGTCCATATAGGTCTAGCTATACAAATTCTTCACTTTTATTGTTTTGGAATTAGCTTCTATGGAGTTCTCTTTGTTTCCCAACAGGGTTCGTGGTGCCATGACATTCTCATGTGTATGTTCCTAATACAACAATCTGTCTCTGAACTTCACTTTTGGACTCCTGAGTACATTTTGTTTGGGAACTGCATACTATGTTTGATTTAAATGGAGCTCCCATGCGTAGAACACCTCTTGGAGTATCAACTTAGCTCTAGAATCAACCATATTTTTTCTGACACGTACAGCAGGGATACTCCCTGCTCCCAACATAAATTTTGTTCATGTAAGTAAAACCAGCATACTGCAAAACTCCACAGTTGCCGCAAGGTTAACAAGTGTAGGTTTGAAACAGAGGGAAGGGTGGAAAATTAGATTAGGTAAAACCTTGTGGCACTATACCTTGATCATTCTATAGCACTGGTGTAGCATCTGGCCCAAGTATTTTGAGGAGTCTATCTGTACTTTTATTAATCATTAATGTGTTGGTACATATATATTGAGAAATGAAACTTCTGTCACGGATGTTTTAGTTTTCTGCTTGTTGGAAACACGACTGCTTCTTGCAAAACCTGTTTGACAGTTCGGATGAAATTAGCCAATCTTTCAGTAGCCAATCTTGGTAAAATGTGTTTAACTTGTAGCTTCTAGCTTAAGTGAGTAGCCAATACTGTAGTGAGTAGCTTAACTTGTTTAAGTACTGCCAGTTAGTAGTACTGCTAGTGAGTAGATGAACTCCATTTAACTAGCTTAATTGAGTTTCAGTTGTGTAGTGAAGTTCTTCTATTTTGTATGATGCGGTTCACGCTTAAACTAGACATTTATGCTCATGTTGCTTATAGTGTTTTGTCCAAAATGTTGAACGATACTGCTTGGAGATGCATATATTGTTTCACCTCTTCACTTGCCAATGTATTTTCCATGTTGTGATGGAGGCCTTTTTTGCCTTGTCCACCCGAGAGGCCCTTGAGTTTGCCGGAATGTCGATTAACTTCCGTTCCGGCAAATTCGGGTACTCCATATGTCCTATTTTCAGCAAAGGTCATGCTGAAATTTTCCGTGAATTTTAGCATGACTTTGCTAAAAATAGGACATATGGGGTACTTGTGACTAATGCATGGGCCGGGGTATCTTAGTAGTTAATTAAGTAGGATCAAGTGCCCCGGCGTACTTGTGACTAATGCATGGCTTTTAGGGTGCCTCGGTGTCGATAAAAACCGAAATGATGAAAGCTTAGGCTTTTAGGGTGCCTCGGCGTCGAAAAACCCTCAATGATAAAAGCTTAGCTTTTAGGATGCCTCGGTGTCGACAAACCCTAAATGATGAGACCATGATCTTGTTCCTTGACAATAACCAACTTTTTGACCAAACTTTGTTCCTATTTAGAGAGAAACATGGCCAACAACGATGAGGCCGGGGGTTCGGGCGTCAAGGCATTCTGGAAGTTGTCCCAGGAGATGGAGGAACAACCTCACTTGTATGAGGACGCCGCCTTCCCCACCGATCCTGAGACCACTGATGGTACCGCCGAGGATGACCCCACTAATGCCACCACTGATGGTGGCGCCGAGGATGCCACCACTGATGATGGCGGCACATGCACAAATGTCAGCCAACCGAATAGGCAACGGAAGGACCGGCGCCCGACCATGCTCCGCACCCTCAAGGAGGAAGTTACTGAAGTGGACTCCGACGGGAATCCAACGGCGCCCGAACGAATAGTCAAGGGGTACTCGCTTCAGCTCGGGTGCATTCTCCGGAGCACCGTCTCGATCAACACCGAGAACCTGAGGCATCCTGACCGAGGGAATTTGCGCAACCTCCTCTTCACGAAGCTGCACGAACGATACAAGTTCCCCGCTGAATTTGAAAACACAAGCCTCAAAGGGAATAAAGTGAACAATGCTGCCCTCACGAAGATGAGCAAGGCCCTGTCTACTTGGAAAAGCAATGTGAAGAGAATGATCGAGAAAGGTGAGAGTTATGAGAAGATCAAGGAGAAAAATCCTTCGATCACCGAAGATGACTACAACGACTTCAAGATCAATTGCTCGAGCACCGCAAACTCCGAATCAAGTAAGTGGGGGAAAGAAATGCGGGAGCTGAACTTAGGGGAACACACACTCGGTCCCGACGGTTACAGAGTGGCGGAGCCTATATGGGACAAGGAGGAGGCGGACCGTGCCGAGCAAGGCCTACCGCCCCTCTTCGATAAATATGGTGACAAGCAGACCAGGAACTTTGTCAGGGCCTGGTACAAGAAGGACCCGAAAACAAAGGAGCTTACCACGGATCCGAAGACCAGGGCGCTTGAGCTTGTTCTGGTAAGGAATATACCCCCGCGTAATTAGCTCCATATGGTTGCATTCTAATTAATGAAGCCAAATTTCTAAATGGTTCACATTCCTTCCGCAGGCGACTGAAAGCAGTTGCGCGGGGTCGACTAAGAGCAACCCTTGGGACACCACTCTAAATAGGGCGTTGAATGTAATGAAGAACAAGGATAAGCTCAGTAAGCCGACGTCAGCTGGTCGTGTGGCCGGCAAAGGCTTGTCGACAAAATGGTCGTCATACTATAACACTGGTGGGCGAAAGGAGAAAAAGACCAGCTCGGAAAGCCAGGCGCGCGAGGTTCAAGAACTCAGGGCACAGGTGGCGCGGATTCCAGAGATTGTCCAAGAGCAAGTGCAACAACAACTCGGAGCGACGATCACCGCCATTGTGCTTACCTTGATCTAGGGGATTAGTGCGTGGATTGCGGGCGGCCAACAGGGGCCGCCCCCGATTCCTAGCTTCACGGCCAGCAACTCGCAGAACGCGATGGCGGGGCCATTGGTGTCTCCGGCGGAGGCGGCATTGGTGTCTCCGACGCCGGCACGGGAGCTTAATGCACCCGGGTGTACGCCGGCCGGCACCTCTGCAGCAAGCGGCCCCTCCATCAACTGCACGCCCACCGTTGGCGGTGCCTCGACATTAGCCGAGCTCAATGCCATCATCACGGTAACTAATTAAGCCTCTCTCGGCCGAGGACTTCATCTCCTTGCCTTTGACTGGGCATCCCTAACGCCCTACATGTTTTCGCAGGGCGCCGCCGACGTTCTGTGCACTCTCCTGCACTTCGTGAACAACGAGTTGGTCGATGTGGCCAAGGGCAAAATTGTTCAACCGGGCAACCCCTTGTTCCACGGTACCCAGATGCCACCCAACTTGTTTAGGGTTCAACTGGTTTGGGTGCTGCCAGGCTGCGACGAGTTATTACCTCCGATTCGACCCATCGGGGCCGACGATGATGACGTGATGACCCTCAGCGCCTACCTGAGCTGGCCCCTGCTTTGGCCGAAGAGCCAGATTCGTTTGGGGGCGGGGGACACCACCCCAAAGACAACACCGCCAGTCGTGCCGGCGCCAAGTCGGCCCCATGGCAAGACCGCCGCAACGGTGCCGGACATCCCTATGCCACTGGATCCAAACATGCATATGGCACAGGATCAGAACGACGACGACGATACATTTGCCAACGTCGATCAGTACTTTGCCGATCATGGGGACGGTGGCGACTTCATGGGGCCTCCTTCTCAAGAACCCAACCCAAAAAAAGACGTGTGCGATCTAGCTGGTACTGCGGAGAAGCCAAGTTGCAATAGGCGTCGTCTGTAGTTCAGCTCTCAGGAGACGCCTCCAGCTGCCGACTTCACCGAGCCTCAGATAGGCGAGGTGCGAAATATGATCAGCCCCAACACACTCAAGAAGGCGGTCTGTGAGCAGAACTCGGTCCCATTACAGGAGAAGAAGAAGGCACGCAAAAGAAAGACTAACAAGGGTGCGGGCCAGCCGGCACCGAGTACGATCCGTGCTCAGGACGGGCCACCTTCAACTGCGGATATCTCGAGGAGGGTGCATGTGGCGGGTAGGCCGATGCTACCGAGAAATATGCTCGATGCTGCAACCGGTGCTATGCGGAGTCTGCATGACAGTGTTCTTTCTTTGGAGAAGCGGCGTCTCGGAGAGAAGGATGTGGCATACCCGGTTTCGCGGCCAAGGTGCCAGAGGGCAAGGGCTTTGTGGATAACTCCATCGGGGGTACGATCGTCCTGTGGTTTGATGACATCCACGCTATGTTGAACCTTCATCCGCTGAACTACACCTTCGTTCGGTTATTTTCGCTAAGTATGGAGATGCGGATCATTCGCGACAAGACCCCGGACATCGTGATAGTCGACCCCTTCTACATGCGTGCCAAGATCTTGGGCAGCGCTGGGGACCGGCAAGTCGCGAGTTCTTACCTCGAAGGCGTCATTCTGGCAAACCAAGATAAGGATCACTTCCTCGTGCCTTACTTTCCCGAGTAAGTCCTCCCCTCAACCGCCCCGTAACATATGAATTCTTAGATTTCGATCGTTTTTCTTTTAACATTCCGTGTTTTCTGCAGTGACACACATTGCACGCTCATCCTCCTAAGCCCCAAATATTCCATGGCCACGTATTTCGACCCGGACCGTCAGTCGAACGTAGACTACACAAATGTCAAGAAGGTTCTTGATGATGTTCTCCCCGGCTACGTCAAATCTGGAGGCACCTTCACCAGGCCTATTCGTAAGTACGGCAAGCACGTGTTCTCCCACAATACGACGTTCTGCTGCGTCAAGCAGCCGCCTGGCGGTCAGAAGGGTGCCTACTACGCCATCCATCATATGCGGGCGATCGTACGGGACCATCATCAACTTCTGCTACCGAGTAGACTCAAAGATTGGGCCGCGAGCGTGTCGGCAATCCAGGACACGGACATCAGACAAGAATTCTTTCGCATCCAGTCGGAGTTTGCGGAAATCATCCATCAAGATGTCCTTCGTACCTCGGGGCAGTTCTACCTCAGAAATCAACCGTCCAACAGTGACATCGACACAATCCTACAAATGCAGGCTGACAACGCCCGTTGTTTCATGACTCCCACGATAGACAGCGGCTTCATCCACGCTCCGGTCCCTTGAGTCGAGTCGAAAGCAGTGATGCTGTGTCTAGTTTTGAAACATCGATTGGCTCATGTTGTAATTAAACTTTAATGAACTTGTAGTATGTCTCTTTGGTTTCGAGAGTCCTTCAACTTAGATGTAATCGATGCTATTAATGTCTTGCTTTTCTCTTCTGATCGTTCTGTTGCATACTTATATATTGCTTATGTATTGTCTGTGAATTGGTACTAACGTTTCGTTTGGCTACTGCATAGCGATGCCGTGGTATGTCGTGTACAAGGGTAAGGTTCCCGGAGTCTACGACGACTGGGAGGAGTGTCGGAGACAGGTTCACCGATTCAGCGGTAACAGTTACAAAGGGTACGCCACTAGGGCCGAGGCCGAATCTAGATACGCCCGCTATCTAGCGGGAGAGGGGAGGGAGCGTTGGAGGAACCGGATGAAGACGAGTTTCATCGTGATGATGCTCATCGTGATGACCGCAGCTCTCTTCTATGTGATGGTAGTTTAGATGATCGATATCGACTTGTAATGTGAAGATAAACTTGCGGTCTCGAGACTTGTAATATAATGTTCTATCTTTGTTCGGTCTTTTCAATTCGGAGACTAATATGATGAATTGTATTCGGAGACTAAAATGATGAATTGTATTCAGAGACTAATCTTCTATTGTATTCGATGAATCTGTTGTTGATGTGTGCTGTCTATATTTTGTCCAATTATACATTTTGTAACCTGTGCAAAAAACAGAAAATTAAAAAAAAAACCTAATATTCATACTAATGGCGCATCACATCATAGTGCGCCATTAGTATGCCAAAGGATACTAATGGCGCATCACTAAACAGTGCGCCATTAGTATGCCGAAGTTACGAATGGCGCATCCTGTTGTTGTGCGCCATTAGTATGCCAAAGCACCTGGGTATACATGGCCCCCTAGGAGGCATACTAATGGCGCACTGTTGTATATACTAATGGCGCATCTGGGGTGCGCCATTAGTATACCAGATACTAATGGCGCACCAGTGGTGCGCCATTAGTAAAATATACTAATGGCGTGCTACTAATGGCGCACCACTAATGCGCCATTAATGGCCAAATTAGGTGCGCCATTAGTAGGCCTTTTCCTAGTAGTGCTGTACAGGCGGATCTTGGACATGAGGGCGTGTCTGCTTCCTGTAACCGACAAGTACACTGACAGCCGCAGCGTCATGATCAAGTGTGCCAGGAAGGTCTAGATGATGTACTTTATTTGTTTAAGCACCTTTATCATCTGAGTGTTTCATGCATTAGCCTATGTGTCGTAATTATCTATTTTGTCCGAAATATTTCGCCTAAGAACCCATTAACCTATTTTTTAGTGGCTATTTGCTTATGTATGTAACTATTTCACTGGGCTGCGATGCTCTGTATCTCCTTCCTCCCAAGATATTCCCCTTCTCAGGTGGACCCAGCAGGTCTCGTACACAGACATATGGGACCAACCACCTATCCATTTGTATTTCTTTATTTTGTTCAATCTTTTGTCCTCTTCCTATACAGCAACTGGCGGCGCTGCCGCACACGCCTCGGTGACCCATCGTGGCCTATGGCATTGGCCAGGCCATCCCTCTACTCCCACACATTGTCCGGCAGCGGCGGCTCCACTGGCCCACCCTGCACCTGAAAAAGTCAACCCTCATACTCCCCTCTGCCTGCGTCTTCCCCCGCTCTGGTTCGTTCGGTCCGAGGTCTCGACGTCGTCCTCCGCCTCGGTGCTCTCGCCGTGGTGCCGCCGTCTGTCGTTCCCAAAATGGTCAGGAAAACAAGAGGAATTGGGAGACGACTGTTCGTCGAGAGGCTGACAGTCCCGGGCCCACCAGGTCCATGGCTTAGGTTTTGTTGTTTAACATGCGCAGCCCATGACATGTTTCAACTTTTTTTGGATCCAACAGGTATAAAGCGGCCTCTTGGCCTCCCAGCCTAGCTTGTCTATAATATCAGCAGTCCAAGTTATGTTCGTTTTTTCAAGACGACGCACAGCTCAGTTCTATTTTTCTATAAGAATGCAAAACTGAACCTATGTTTTCCCTTCTATAATAGTATATATATTTATATTTATATCTTATTTTATTACATATATATAATAGAAACAACATAAGGTTCCGTTAAACCTGTCGTTCGTCCAACCATTTTATAGACCTTCCCACTTCCTTTATTTTTGTTTTCATTAATCCTATATCTGAATTTTCTCCCACTTTCTTTTTCGATGTAATCTGAGTTTTCTCCCAGTACTTTTCCCTAGAACGAACTCAACTATCCCACGTCTAGCCTAAAAAATAATAATACCCCACGTCCTATTAACTCATCAAATTAAAATAATATTTTAATTCATAAATCAAAAGTTCTTACAAAATAATAATAGTATTTGTTTATATATAACTTGGCAAGTTAACTCCTGGTGATTGCGTACATAAGCTTGCAAAGATTTTACTGACCAATGCAGTAATAGACGTGCAATCATGTGTTTATGTTTTTATAACATTTCTCCGTCCAACCCAACATGATATTTTCACCCAGCCCAGCAAGTCCGCGGGTTTCGAGAAAATGCAAATGGGCTTTAAATTCTACCATAATATATAAATGGGTTGCATAGGCGCTACATCATTGTTTCACCCAGCCCACCAAATGGACTAAAAACAAATGGACTGGCTGACATGTGGGCCAGTAGGTCGAAGCCTAAGCACTTCCGCAAAAAAAAATACAAAGGTCAAAGCCTAAGCAAGGTGTTGGATTTACATCCAACAGCCGCCATTCTTCTTCAATCTCTCGTCTTCTTCCCGCAGCGCTGCCGGGACTGCCTACTCCAGCCTCTGGCGTCCAGCGTCGCTGTTTTGCGTGCCTCGCAGTGAAACGCTACCCCACCGACGGCCATACCATCCCTCCACTCCTCCGCACCTCCTGTTATTCTCTGCCGAGTGTAGGCCCACCCCGCATCCGAACCAGTCAAGTTTCCCACTCCTCTCCGTCTGCGACTCCACTGCCGTGTCTTCCCCATCTCCGGGGCATTCCAGTATGGGGCCTCGTCATCGTCCACCGGCTTGGTGCGCTCTGCACGGTGTGGTCAGTGTGGTCAACAAACGAGAGTCATCGGAAGATGACTGTACGTGAGAGGCTGACAGTCGAGACGCACCACGCCCATGAACGCATGCATGTAGCTGCATCCTTTTTACCCCGAAAAATAATGTTTTATCCCCCTAACAGCTTGGACCCACTAGCTACATCTTCGCACGCAAGGAAGTACGTCCTTATTACGGGCAAAAAAACGTTCCTCCCGCTTACAGCTCGGACCCACCAGTTATATCTTCGCACGCGAGGAAGTGCCTCCTTATTTGCGCACAAAAAAATGAATACTCCCCCTGCTAGCTGGGACCAGCCATAGTGGGAGGCTGACTTGTGGGCCTACTGACGCAGATGGAGGGCTTTGTCAACTTAGTCAATATGAACGATTCTAGCTCCAGTGACCTTACGATGTCCATCGAACGGCCGTAGTGCTTCTTCAACCTCTGGTCTTCTTGCTCCAGCCGCCCAAACCAGCGCCGGTCGTGCCGCCTGCTCCTGCCTCCCGTGGCCGGCTGTGCTGCCACGCATGCTCGACTGCCCCACCCTACTCCAACCTCTGGCCAGGCCATCCCTCTACTCACCCACACCCCCTGTTATTCTGCAGCGACGGCAGCCTCCACCATAGCCGAACTAGTGAACCCTTCTACTCCTCTCCGCGTGGGGATCCACTGCCGCGTCTTCCCCGGCTCCGTGTCGTCCCCTTCCTAGGCCTCGCCGTCGTCCATCGCCTTGGTGCTCTCGACGCGGCGTGGTCAATGTGATCAAGGAACGACTTCCATCGGAAGAGTACTATATGTAGAGAGGATGACAGCTGGGTCCACGGCCGTAGCAAGGAAGTGCAACCTTATTACATGCAAAATAATGATTCCTCCACCTGACAGTAGGGACCTGCCGGACGGGCCACCATATTTCATGAAAAAAATGTTTCCCCCTGACTGCTAGGACCCACCAGCTACATCTTCGCACGCAAGGAAGTGCCTCCTTGTCCTCCCTGACAGCTAGGACCTGATGAGGACATAGACCTAGGGTAGGATAATAGGCCTGACCTATACGTCCTACCTAAGGTCCTTGTCTTAGAAGCAAAGAAGCTCAAGAGTAAATAGGGAGGGCCCAACAAAGGTGTCGAGTGCAATCCACTCGACCTACCATTCACTCGGAGACCCCTCCTTATTTAGGTCACTCGACCACTAAACCATTCGACCATGTAAAAGACCACTCGACGTACAGAAGACCTAAAGCCACTCTGTGCAGCAACGGTCGGGTGTTTACTCATAGACTTATTGATCATTTATAGCACTTTATTACGGACGTTACCTATAACGCTCCTTCTTTATGTACATTGAACTCCTTGTAACGTGGGCTGGCTGGGGTCCTGGCGCACTCTATATAAGCCACCCCCTCCACAGGCACAAGGGTTCGCACCCCCTGTAACTTCACGCATAATCCAATCGACCAGCCTCAGAGCACCGAGACGTAGGGTTGTTACTTCCTCTGAGAAGGGCCTGAACTCGTAAATCTTGCATGCACAACTTCACCATAGCTAGGATCTTGCCTCCTCATTCCTATCCCCCATTCTACTGTCAGACTTAGAACCATGACAGTTGGCGCCCACTGTGGGGCAGGTGTCTTAGCGACTTGTTGGTAAAGTTGCGATTGTTCCGATTCCCATCATCATGGTTTCCGGCGGTGGATTGGCTGAGGGCCGTGAGATCCGTCTCGGCGCACTCGTCTTCGTCACCGACGACTCCTCCTGGCTCCAAGAGGCTCCACTCGACGTTGATGCGCTCCCCGTCCGCGGGGCGACGCACTTCCGCGCATGCGTCCGCGGCGTCCTCCTTCGGCAGCCGTCGACTCAGTATCGGTCGGCTCCTGTGGCGTCCTCACTCCCCGCTGGTCGCCAGCGCAAGCGTTCCGGTCGGTCGCGTCTCCAGCGGTGGGTGAGGCACGCGGTGGCTCGCTAGTCGGCCACCCCACAAGTCGCGGCAATCGAGCCCGACGAAACTCTCTGCGGCCTGTTCGACTGGCTCCGTCGAGACTGCATCTGAGTTCGATAGCAGTGATCCCGCGGCGGAAGTCTTGATGGTCAATGGACCATGCAGTCCTCCTGGCTTCCCTCACGACGACGATGGTGATGGTGGTGGCGATCCGTTGCGTGCCCACGAAGAGTACCGCCCCGAGCCTCTTTCTTCGCAGCAGAGGGAAGAGCTCCGCTGCTGCAATATGGATGCACTTCACACTCCTATCGTTGGAGAAACCCCCGAAGCCCGGGCCTTGGAGGAGGTGCGCCTGGCCAACTTGGTTGAGCGCACTCAACTGGAGAACCTCCAGCACACACTCGACGAGCGTGCTCGGCAGCGGATTCCTGAATCCAGTTGACGACAGCTTTTTCCACCTCCAACTCAGGTATACCGAACTCCGATTCAGAATCTCACAGCTGCAGCCCAAATAGCAGAGTCGATTCAGCCTTCCCAGTCGGAGGCTGGCATAGGTTTGATGTAGATCCGAGCTTTACTCCGGGCAGCGGGAGAGCAGAACACAGCGGTATCCCAGTCACGGAATAGGATTCATAGCAGATCTGTGATGGGAGACACAGTTCAGTCGGCTCACAGCCCAAGATCGCCTTCGAGGCGTGAGGGACGTGGAGACCGGCGAGATCAGTACAGAAACCGTGAGCAGTATGATCACCAACTCGACCACGATGACTGTCGTCGAGTGCCCACACCTCCCCCGAGGAGTGGGTCATATGTGCCTCGGCAGCACGTTGACAGGCGCCCTCACAGTGCCAGGCAAAGAATTCCAGTCGACCCTAGAGAGCCGGGCTTTGATGCAAGATCTATTCTTGTTCAAGGTCTGGTTGACAGGAAGAGGGCACACAAAGAGGGCCATGATAGAGATTATCCGACTGGCAGCAGAGTGCATGTTTCAGGTCCCGAGTGTTTCAGCAGAGCCATCAGAGCAGCAGTGATTCCTCCCAACTTCAGGTTGGCGACTGGAGTCAGCAAGTTCACTGGTGAGTCCAAGCCTGACACTTGGCTTGAGGACTACCGAGTGGCTGTACTGATAGGTGGCGGCAATGATGAAGTGGCCATGAAGCACCTTCCTCTGATGTTGGAAGGCTCGGCCAGAGCCTGGTTGAATCAGTTAGCACCTGGCAGCATATATAGTTGGGAGGAACTTGCCCGAGTATTTATTAGAACCTTTGAAGGTACATGCAAACGACCAGCGGGGTTGACAGAGTTGCGGTCCTGAGTGCAGAAACTGAATGAGACCTCGAGGGATTATATCCAGAGATGGATCACATTGCACCACACAGTAGAGAATGTGTCAGATCACCAAGCAGTTTGTGCCTTCAAGGAGGGTGTTAAGTACCGCGAGTTGGAAGTTCGGTCGGATAGGAGATATGTCCCTGAGTCGGATGATGGAGATCGCCACCAAGTATGCCAATGGTGAGGAGGAGGACCGACTCCGGAGTGGCGAGCACAAAACAGTCGCCCACGAAACCAGAGGAGGGAATTCCAGTCAGAAACAGAAACGCAAGGCCGAACCAGCAGCTCTTGGTGAAGCTTTAGTTGTGGCTCAAGGGAAGTTCAAGGGGAAGCCCAAAGGGCCATGGAACCCCAAGAAAATTAAATATCAAGATGGGAACGATTTGTTGGATTTACCATGCCACATTCATACCAAAAAAGATGAAGAGGGTAATCTCATTTACCCTAAACACACCACTCGACAGTGTCGACTCCTGATCCAGCAGTTCCGAGAGAAATAGCCCAAGGAGAAGGAAAAGGAGTCAGACAAGGGTGAGGATAAGGAAGAAGATGATGATGGTTTTCCCAACGTAAATTCCACTCTGATGATTTTTGCTGATGTTGAGAGCAAAAGTCGACTGAAAGTTATCAACAGAGAAGTGAACATGGTTGCTCCGGCAACACCAAGTTATTTGAAGTGCTCCCAGACTGCCATCACATTCGACCAGTCTGACCATCCAGCACGTATAGCCACCCCTCGGAGGCAAGCGCTGGTGGTCGACCCAGTTGTTGAAGGCACTCGACTGTCTAAAGTGCAGATGGATGGTGGTAGTGGCCTGAATATCCTGTATGCTGAGACCTTGAAGGGAATGGGCATTCTGATGTCCAAGCTTAGTGAAAGCAACATGAGTTTCCATGGCGTTATACCCGGCAAGATGGCTGAATCACTCGGCCAGATCGCCCTTGATGTGGTTTTCGGTGATTCCAAGAATTACCGCAAAGAAAAGTTGGCATTTGAAGTAGTGGATTTCCAGAGTGCTTATCATGCTATTCTGGGTAGGCCTGCCTATGCACGTTTCATGGCTCGACCATGTTACGTGTACCTCAAGTTCAAAATGCCTGGTCCCAGAGGAGTGATCACTATCACTGGCAATCGGCAGAAGGCAGAAGAGTGCTTCCAAAAAGGCTCAAAAATCGCCGATGCACAAATGGCAGCAGTCGAAATGCAAGAATACCGGAAGAACGCAGATCCGAGTGATTTGTTGCGCTCCAAAAAGCCTGCCACTGATTCTGCATTTCAGTCGTCCGGTGAAACCAAACCGATTCATATTCACCCGACCGATCCTAATGCTGCTCCTACTCATATTTCAACTTCACTCGACAGCAAATAGGAAGAAGCGCTCATCCAGTTCCTCCATGAGAACTGGGACATCTGCGCATGGAAACCTTCTGACATGCCAGGTGTACCCAGGGGACTGGCTGAGCATCGTTTGCGAGTCGACCCGAAGGTAAAACCGGTCAAAGAACATCTTCGACGGTCCGCCATACAGAAGAGAAAAGCAATTGGTGAGGAAGTGGCTCGGCTCCTGGCAGCTGAGTTCATCCGAGAGATTTACCACTCCGAGTGGCTCGCCAATGTTGTCATGGTCCCCAAAAAGGACGATTCACTTCGCATGTGCATTGACTTCAAGCATATCAATCGGGCCTGCCCGAAAGATCATTTCCCTCTCCCCCGCATCAACCAAATTGTCGACTCGACTGCAGGGTGTGAGCGATTGTCTTTTCTGGACGCCTATTCCGGGTATCATCAGATCCGACTGTATGGACCCGATGAGATAAAAACGGCTTTCATCACTCCATTCGGATGCTTCTGTTATGTCACCATGCCATTCGGCCTGAAGAACGCCGGAGCCACATTCATGAGGATGATTCAGATGTATTTGCTCACTCAAATCAGTCGGAATGTGGAAGCATATATGGATGACATTGTGGTCAAGTCACGAAAAAGGTTCCGACCTGCTGGCTGACCTTGCTGAAACTTTTGCCAACCTCAGAAGGTATGATATCAAGCTTAATCCATCAAAGTGCACATTCGGAGTTCCTGGCGGAAAGTTGCTCGGTTTCCTCATTTCCGAACGAGGGATCGATGCTAACCCAGAGAAAGTTGGTGCTATACTCCAGATGAAATGCCCTGTGCGTGTGCATGATGTCCAGAAGCTTACTGGTTGTTTGGCTGCCTTGAGTCGATTCATTTCTCGCCTCGGTGAAAAGGCATTGCCTCTTTACCGATTGATGAAGAAGTCTGATAAGTTCGAGTGGACTCCTGAAGCTGATGCAGCGTTTGCAGAGCTCAAAGCCCTGCTTTCCACCCAGCCGGTGCTCGCTGCCCCAATCAGCAAAGAACCTTTACTGCTTTACATTGCAACCACTGGACAAGTTGTCAGTACAGTACTCACGGTCGAGCGAGAAGAAGAAGGAAAAGCCTATAAAGTTCAGCGCCCAGTATATTATGTTTATGAAGTTCTGACTCCATCCAAGCAAAGATATCCACATTATCAGAAGCTTGTTTATGGGATTTACATGACCACAAAGAAGGTTGCACATTACTTCTCTGATCACTCCATTACAGTCGTCAACGATGCACCATTGTCAGAGAACCTGAACAACAGAGATGCAACTGGTCGAGTGGCAAAGTGGGCGATTGAACTCCTTCCCTTGGATATCAAGTTTGAGGCAAAGAAAGCTATTAAGTCCCAGGCAATAGCAGATTTCCTCGCCGAGTGGATTGAACAACAACTGCCGACTCAGATTCACTCGGAGCATTGGACCATGTTCCTCGATGGATCCAAGATGCTGAATGGTTCCGGTGCTGGGGTGGTGTTGGTATCCCCCCGAGGCAACAAACTCAGCTATGTTCTCCAGATTCACTTTGACTCCTCCAACAATGAAGCTGAATATGAAGCACTTCTATATGGGTTGCGTATGGCCATTTCACTCGGCGTCCGTCGCCTCATGGTCTATGGCGACTCGGATTTAGTGGTCAATCAATTGATGAAGGAGTGGGACGTCAGAAGCCCACCTATGACTAGTTATTGTAATGCATTGAGGAAGTTTGAGAAGAAGTTTGAGGGGTTAGAGCTCCATCACATACCCCGACTGAAAAATCAAGCTGCCGATGACCTGGCAAAGATAGGTTCCAAGAGGCAAGCCATTCCCAGCAATGTGTTCTTGGAACATATACATTCACCTTCAGTTCAAGAAAATCCTTTCACTGAAGAGCCCTCACAACCAAAGAGTGCCACTGATCCGACTGAAATGGAAGTCCCAGCCGTGGTCGACTTGATCATGGAGGTTCTGGTCATCACTCCCGACTGGATAGTGCCGTACATTTCATACATTCTCAGAAAGGAACTCCCAGAGGATGAAGAAGAGGCTCGACAGATCGTCCGTCGATCCAAAGCCTTTACTGTGATAGGAGGACAGTTGTTCAGAGAGAGAGTGACTGGAGTCTGTCAGAAATGCATAACACCCGAAGAAGGTCGAGTGATCCTCAATGACATCCACTCGGGGACCTGTGGTCACCATGTGTCCTCTCGGACCATCGTGGCCAAAGCATACCGAGCAGGATTTTATTGGCCACGAGCAAATGAGATGGCAAAAGAAATAGCCGACAAATGTGAAGGTTGCCAGTTTTACTCCAACATGTCCCACAAATCAGCATCAGCCCTGAAGACCATTCCACTCGTCTGGCCCTTTGCTATTTGGGGTTTGGATATGGTTGGACCTCTGAGGACTGGTAGGAGCGGTTTCACTCACGTGCTCCTGGCAGTCGACAAGTTCACCAAATGGATTGAAGCCAAGCCTATCAAAAACCTCGAAGCCAGTACTACTGTCAGCTTCATCAGAGAGTTGACATTCAGATATGGTGTTCCACACAGCATCATCACTGACAGTGGGTCGAACTTCAATTCTGATGAGTTCAGAGCCTTCTGTGCTTCCCAAGGTACTCGAGTCGACTATGCTTCAGTTGCCCACCCCCAGTCGAATGGACAAGCTGAAAGAGCAAACAGATTGATTCTCAAAGGGTTGAAACCCCGACTGATGCGTGATCTCAAACACGCAACAGGAGCCTGGGTCGATGAACTTCCGTCAGCACTGTGGGGACTGAGGACAAGTCCCAATCGGTCGACTGGCCGAACTCCATTCTTCTTGGTTTATGGAGCTGAAGCTGTACTTCTGAGTGACTTGCTCCATAATGCACCCCGAGTCGAGCTTTTTTCAGAAGATGAAGCAGAACAGGCACGGCAAGATGCAGTTGATCTCTTAGAAGAGGAAAAAGAGATGGCCCTGATCCGGTCGACCATCTATCAGCAAGACTTGCGTCGATTCCACGCCAGAAACGTGAGGGGTCGGGCATTTCAAGAGGGAGACTTGGTTCTCCGAGTGGATCAGCAGAAACCACACAAGCTTGCTCCGGCCTGGGAAGGTCCCTTCATTGTCACCAGAGTGCTCCACAACGGAGCGTGCCACCTCTATAGTGTCGAGCAAAAGAAAGACGACCCGCGCGCTTGGAATGCGGAACTGCTCCACCCCTTTGTCGGTGTGGAACAACACCTATGGGATCACAAGAATCCCTACTACGGTAGCCGAGGCGCATGGTTGCAAGAAGAGCAGGATCAGTAGACAGCACAAGGATCGTTTACCCAGGTTCGGGCCGCGAGGATGCGTAAAACCCTAGTCCTACTTTGGTGGGTGTATTTCAGAGAGTTCTTGAGCTCTCGAACTAGTTGTGGTCAGTGCGTGGTTCGAAAGAGCCGAATCCCTCTCCAGTATGCCATGGGCCTCCTTTTATAGTCGGAAGGGGCTGCCACAGTGGCACACAGGAGGTGGAAAGGCGTACAGTGCCCTGAGCTTATCGCTCGTATTACAGGACAAGACGCATTTAATGCGTAGCTTAGGTGTCCCCTTGCTTTACTAGGGACGGGAGCGAGGGCCCGTCCCGTTCGTCGCCGCTCCTCCTCGCTTTGACACACGCCCTGGCCAGCGATGCATGCGGCGCCATGTAGGCAAGCAGGCAGCTGAGGTGGCGCGGTGGTGGAGCCTTCACGAAGATCTGCATGCCGCCACGCAGGCGCTCGATGAGTTGGCCCGGGAGCTGGATGTTGCCACGCAGGTGCCCGCCCAGCGGTTGGGCTGGCAGCTGCATGTGAATGGCGGTGGGAGCTTGGTTGGCGCGGGCCTGGCGGTGGCCACGTTGGCGTCCTTGGCGAGGGCCTTGCCAGGTGGCCCGGCAAGGGTCTGGCTGCATGGCCCGGCAAGGGTCTTGCCGTGGCGCGCTGCCTTCCCCGGCAAGGGCCTTGCCGGGTGTCTGGTGGCCTTCCTTGGCAAGGATCTTGCCGAGGATCGTCGTCTTCTAATCCTCATCTGATCTTGAATATGTCTTCACAAAGATCTGCATGCCACCACAGAGGTGCCTTCCCGAGCCCTGGCCCCATGTGGATGATGGTGTCGGGGACCGTGGGCTCAAGGGTGGCTCGCTCTGTTGGTGTGAGGCGAGCTGCCCCGGCAAGGGTCTTGCCGGGGCTGCTGAGGCTGCCCCGGCAAGGGTCTTGCCAGGGGAACCTGCTTCGTCCCTCTGCTCTTTGTGGTCTTGGCCTTGGCGTTGCTCTCATTATCTTGGGCATTGGTCTTACCTTGGCTCACCTCCCCTGCTCTGCTTGGTGTGACCGCAGGCGCAGCTCCGACTGCCCGTGCACAGGTAAAGGGGTACAAAAGCGTGCCCCTCTTTTTGTAGACCGACAGGAGCCCCCGGGCCTGGGCCACACATAAGTGCGACACGTTGTTGGGCCAGGCCCAAAACGGTGCGCGGGCAGGCGGGGCCGTTTTTACCGCGGTAAAACTTTTCACGCGCAGTGCTTCCCACGACGCGCGCGCGCGGCGCGGCGTGCAGGGGTCTGCGTGACGTGGGCGGCATGCGTGGGGCGGTTTTCGCATGCATGCGTCACGTCGCAGTAAATGGGCAGCGCGACCCGCACCTTCCCCATAAAAAGCGATAACCGCGGGTGCACTGTTCCTTTTAACCTTTGCGCAAACCCAATCTCGGAAGCCTCCGCTCGTCTTCCTCTTCTTCTCCAAGCTTCGTTCCTGCTCGCCGTTGTTGCGCTTCCGCCGCCCACTGTCCTGCTCTCCTCCCCCAGCCGCCATGGCGTCAAAATCCACCAAGGGCAAGGGAGTGGCCAAGGACGCCAGAGCAGCGGAGCCGCCGGAGAGTGCGCTGGCGGTGCAGCGGACGCAGTCCGCCTTCTTCCCCTCGACAGTCGACGTGTTTGAGCTTCGGGACTCCTTCAGGCCCCTGTGGGGAGTGAAGACGGGGGGAGAATTCGGGGTATCCAGCCACGCGTGTCATCCCTGCTGACTGCGTCGAGGCTACCCCAAATCGGTACCCCTTCTTTGTCGATTATTTTTCTTGCAGGCTCTGTCCTCCCTTCTCCGATTTCTTCAGCGACATCATGCACACCTTCGGCTTCCGCCTCCTGGATTTTACCCCGAATGCGGTGGCGTGCATGGCCCTTTTCGCGCACCTCTGCGAAGGCTTCGCTGGGGTGCACCCCAACACGGCGCTCTTCCGCCATTACTTCTTCCCTCGGATCCAGACGGGAGGTGCCATTTCGGGTTGCATCGCCTGGATCCCAAGATCTAGAGGAGCGTACCCGGATGACGCCATGAAGGAGAGGTGGGAAGAATGGCGGGGTCGGTGGTGCTGGATCGAAGAGAAGGACCCGCCGGCGTTCTGCGAAGTTCGCCGGGCGCCGCCGGTCCGCGGAAGCGATTGGAGTGATGTCGACGCCGACGACGAGAAGCTCACGGTCGCCACCACCAGGATTCTCCGGCTTACCCAGGCCGGGCTCACCCTTGAGATGATCGGGGCGGACTTCATCCGTCGCCGGATCGCTCCACTGCATAACAAGGGGAGGCCAGGCTGGCTCTTTACGAACCCCGGCGACATCATGCGGCTTCGTCCCGGCCTCGACCACAACTTCACAGTGATGGGAAACGCCCATTTCTGTCAGCAGCTCTTCTAGCTCAACGTGGGCCGCGACGGCGAGGTCGAGCGGACCGGCAAGGTCCTCAAGGGGCCTCTGTTCAAGCTGCCGACGAGGGTAGTCCCGTTGTGCAACAACTCGCGCCGGTACGATATCATCGCCATGATGTCGGACTGCAACGCGCATGGCCCTGACCCGAGCTAGAAGGAGCCGGAGGACGCCGAGGTGCAGCAGTTCTTTGACACTCTGCACGAGGGGTACGTCAACGCCGACGCCGAGCGGCTGCTTGTCCAGGACACCACCCAGGCGGAGCTGGACTACATCGCCACCAGGGCGAGGGAGGCACAGCTTGCCAAGGAGGCCGGCAGCGCCGGCGGTGTGGAGGACAAGGCCGCGACGGCCGCGAAGGAGGAGGAGCTCGGCCGGTGGGCGGCAGCCGCCGGGGGAGCCAGCAGCGCCGGCACCGAGGCTCCTCTGGTTGAAGATGTGGCCGGCGAGTCGTCGGAGGAGGAGCCCGAGACTGCAGGCCCGACGCCGGCTAAGGGGAGAGGGCGAGTCCTGCGGCGAGCCAGCTCCGGCGAGCCGGTCCGGCCCGGCAGGGCTGCGCGGCTACAGCTGACCTTGGAGGGGTCCGGGCGCCACACGAAGGCCGCGGCGGCAAAGAAGCCGGCGAAGGCCGCGGTGAAGAAGAAGACAGCCGCCCCTTCTTCGTCCACGCGTGTCCAGACACCACCTCCCTCTCCTCCTCTGGCGGATGTTGATACGGAGGTTGCTTTCGATTATGGATCCCTCAGCCCGAGGAGGAAGAGGAAAACAGCAGAGGAGGAAGCGAACGACGAGTAAGTATCTGGTTCTTTTTCGTTATCTCTGCCTCCTCAATCTGTGTTGCTCGTCTTGACTTGTCTTCATCTTTGCAGGGACGTGGAGACGCTGGCCCAGAGAGTGAAGAGGGCCAAGGTCTCGGCGGGTGGCCAGCCCAGTTGCTACTTCGGGGGCGCTACTGGTGGTGTTGAGCAGCCCGGACAGCAGCCCCCGGAAGAGCCCCAGCATAAGTTCATCACTCTTCTCCCGTCGACATGTGTCAGGGGCATGACACTGTGGTGCTGACCTTGCCAGGTATGCAAGAGGAGAGCAGCAGCAGGAGGAGCCACAGAGGGCAACTCCCAATACGCCGCCCCCATCGACCACACCGCCCCGAGGGGCGTCCCCGGCAAGGGCGCCAGGCACTGGGCCCACGCACATGGAGGAGGAGCAGGAGAACTTGGGCGCCAGCGGCTTTGCCTCGATGCCAAATGTTGGCGAGGAGGGGACTTCCGTTTCCCAGCCAGGTACTGGCACAGGTAAGTCGTTCGTCGTTCATCCCTGCTTCTTTTTCTTTCCGGCTCTTGGTCCTGGCCTTGCCTTACCCCCTTCTTCGGCGTCCAGATTCCTCCTCGGTGAACCCAGAGGACGTGGACGCCGTCATTGAGGACGTTGCCAAGGCCGCCGAGGCGGACGCTGAGAAGATCGCCGCTGAGGAGGCCGCCAAGGGTGCTGCCGAGGATGCCGCCGAGGGGCCTACCGGGGAGGCCGGCAAGGCTGCCGCTGAGGAGACCGGCAAGGGGCCTGCCGGAGAGGCCGGCGGGGCCACTGCCGAGGAGGAGGAGGAGGTGGCTGATGACCCGCCCTCCTCCTCTGCTGCTTCCGGCTCTGTCAAGTACCTGAGGGTGAGCGACGACTTGTTCGTCCACCTTCCAGGCGCGTCGAGCACCAGGACACCCATTGAGGGAGAGGTGTTCGATGACGAAGTGCTTGCCGCTGCCGGGCTTGAAGTCGTCGACAAGCTGATCGTTGGCGGCGACGGTTCGCAGGAAGAGCGGCTCCTCCACGTCATGGGCGCCAGCTTCCGGAAGCTCCCGGCGCTCCACCGCGCCCGCCTGGACAAGGCTAAGTCCAGGACGGCGATGGTGGAGAAGGCGGAGGCGGACCTCCAGAAGCGCGTTGCCGAGACGCAGGACTGGTTCCGCGAGGCCCACAAGGAGCTCAAGGCTGCCCAGGGCAAGCTGGCCAAGCGCGACGTGGAGCTCACCATGAAGCTCGCAGACATCGAGAAAGCTCAAGAGACGGCGAGGAACTTGGCCGCGGCCGCCGAAGCCGCCCGGACCCAGCACGAGGCCGCGCTGAACTCCTAGGAGGAGGACCTCGCCGCACGCGAGGAGAAGCTTGCCGCCATGCTTCGCAGCAAGGATGCAGAGGTGGAGAAGCTTGTCTTGCAGCGGACCAGTGAGCTGGAGCAGAGGCACGAAGAGGCACTCAATGCCCAGGCCCAGGTTCACGCCGGCAAGGTGGAGGAGTAGGAGGCGGAGCACGACGGGCTGAAGGAGCAGGCCCTGAAGCTGTCCCAGGAGAGGGACACGCTTAACAGTGCCCTGACAGAGGTGCAGGGCGCGGTCGTCAGCAAGGCTGGAGAGCTCTCCGAGGCCAACAACTCCATCAGAGACCTCAAGCTAAAGCTGGAGGGTCTCGAGAAGGTGCTGTCGGAGGCCAAAACCCGAGAGGGGACCCTGGCCAAGGAGCTGGAGGCCGAGAAGCTGTTGCGGAAGAACGAGGGCCTCAACATCGCAGATCACGTGGAGGGCGAGAACCGCTGGCTCGATCGCCTCGCCACCGTCGCTAACCAGGCCGCCGCGCAGCTGGCCATCATGGGGATGCCGGACGTGAGGTATGTCCCGGAGCGGAGCGTCAGCGCCAATTGCAGCCTGACCATGTTCTTTGAGAAGGTCGTCGGCGCTCTGGAGCGGCTCCACGCCAACCGGGCGCCCTCACTGGCCGACGAGTCCCGGAGGTTTTGCCAGGGTGCCATGACCAAGGTTCTCACCAAGGTGGCGCACTGGTACCCCGACCTCGACTTTGACGCCGCGCTAGAGAGCTTGCCGGAGGGTACTGACCTCGCGCCGCTCAGGGAGCGCATCAAGCCCATCATCAGCCGAGTCGGCGAAATTCAGAGGGTGGAGGGCCAGCGCCGGGATTAGGCATCCCATTCTTTATCACCACTGCAGGTTCACAACCAAGACAATCGCTATCTCTAGTTAGAACCGCAGCAACAATTTGATGTAACATAACTCTGCAGCACTTTTAGTATCATGCATGTTATTTTCCTATTCGATTTTTCCTTGCATGTCCACCCTACGTAACTGGGTGGGCTTGCTGGCGCGTAAACCCAGGGCGGCGTCGTGGGGACGGATCCCCATTGGCCTGCCGGGTGTGCTTGCTGCCGGGCAAACCACCTTACCGCCCTTAGCGCGGCCGCCCGGACTGTCGAGTTTGACTCGAGTCAGAGTCAGGAGCGTTGCCAGGTGCGGAAGGCTACCCCGCCACTCTCAACGCGGTCGCTTTGAGCTGTTGAGCAGACTCAAAACAGAACAAGGGTGTTGCCAATTGCGGGAGGGCCCCTTTGCGTGCAGGTTTCCCATACATAGGCAAGATCTCCGAGGACGATAACCTTAAGTGTAAAAGGAAATAACTCAAGGCTCTGAATGACTTAGCTTTTCTGTTGCCGAGCCGGCGTCGTTCCTCCGGCCGCCTTCTTCTCACGGGCCAAGGGCGATGAAGAACTGCTAGGCTAACTACTAGACCGGATTCTCACAATTGCGCCCCCTATCTGGCGTGCCAAAGATGTCGGTGTGGCACGTCACCTATGGGATCACAAGAATCCCTACTACGGTTGCCGGGGCGCAGGGTTGCAAGAAGAGTAGGATAAGTAGACGGCACAAGGATCGTTTACCCAGGTTCGGGCCGCAAGGATGCGTAAAACCCTAGTCCTGCTTTGGTGGGTGTATCTCAGAGAGTTCTTGAGCTCTCGAACTAGCTGTGGTCAGTGCGTGGTTCGAAAGAGCCGAATCCCTCTCTCCAGTATGCCATGGCCTCCTTTTATAGTCGGAAGGGGCTGCCACAATGGCACACGGGAGGAGGAAAGGCGTACAGTGCCCTGAGCTTATCGCTCGTATTACAGGACAAGACGCATTTAATGCGTAGCTTAGGTGTCCCCTTGCTTTATTGGGGACGGGGGCGAGGCCCGTCCCGTCCGTCGCCGCTCCTCCTCGCTTTGACACGCGCCCTGGCCAGCGATGCGTGCGGCGCCATGTAGGCAGGCAGGCAGCTGAGGTGGCGCGGTGGTGGAGCCTTCACGAAGATCTACAGGTCGCCACACAGGCGCTCGATGAGTTGGCCCGGGAGCTGCATGTTGCCACGCAGGTGCCCGCCCAGCTGGTTGGGCTAGCAGCTGCATGTGAATGGCGGTGGGAGCTTGGTTGGCGCGG
Organism: Triticum aestivum; assembly: GCF_018294505.1. Lineage (NCBI taxonomy): Eukaryota > Viridiplantae > Streptophyta > Magnoliopsida > Poales > Poaceae > Triticum > Triticum aestivum. The sequence continues at coordinate 321,334,159 of NC_057796.1, read as the reverse complement.
GCCTGGCGGTGGCCCCGCTGGCGTCCTTGGCGAGGGCCTTGCCGGGTGGCCCGGCAAGGGTCTGGCTGCATGGCCCGACAAGGGTCTTGCCGTGGCGCGCTGCCGTCCCCGGCAAGGGCCTTGCCGGGGGTCTGGTGGCCTTCCTTGGCAAGGATCTTGCCGAGGATCGTCGTCTTCTAATCCTCATCTGATGTTGAATATGTCTTCACAAAGATCTGCATGCCACCACAGAGGTGCCTTCCCGAGCCCTGGCCCCACGTGGATGATGGTGTCGGGGACCGTGGGCTCAAGGGTGGCTCGCTTTGTTGGTGTGAGGCGAGCTGCCCCGGCAAGGGTCTTGTCGGGGCTGCTGAGGCTGCCCCGGCAAGGGTCTTGTCGGGGGAACCTGCTTCGTCCCTCTGCTCTTTGTGGTCTTGGCCTTGGCGTTGCTCTCATTATCTTGGGCTTTGGTCTTACCTTGGCTCACGTCCCCTGCTCTGCTTGGTGTGACCGCGGGCGCGGCTCCAACTGCCCGTGCACAGGTAAAGGGGTACAAAAGCGTGCCCCTCTTTTTGTAGACCGACAGGAGCCCCCGGGCCTGGGCCACACATAAGTGCGACACGTTGTTGGGCCAGGCCCAAAACGGTGCGCGGGCTGGTGGGGCGGTTTTTACCGCGGTAAAAAATTTCACGCGCTGTGCTTCCCACGACCCGCACGCGCGGCGTGGAGGGGTGTGCGTGACATGGGCGGCATGCGTGGGGCGGTTTTCGCACGCATGCGTCACGTCGCAGTAAATGGGCAGCGCGACCCGCACCTTCCCCATAAAAAGGGATAACCGCGGGCGCACTGTTCCTTTTACCCTTTGCGCAAACCCAATCTCGGAAGCCTCCGCTCGTCTTCCTCTTCTTCTCCAAGCTTCGTTCCTGCTCGCCGTCGTTGCGCTTCCGCCACCCTCTGTCCTACTCTCCTCCCCCAGCCGCCATGGCGCCAGAAACCACCAAGGGCAAGGGAGTGGCCAAGGACGCCGGAGCCGCGGAGCCGCCGGAGAGTGCGCTGGCGGTGCAGCGGACGCAGTCCGCCTTCTTCCCCTCGACAGTCGACGTGTTTGAGCTTCGGGACTCCTTCAGGCCCCTGTGGGGAGTGAAGACGGGGGAGAATTTGGGGTATCCAGCCATGCGTGTCATCCCTGCTGACTGCGTCGAGGCTACCCCAAATCGGTACCCCTTCTTTGTCGATTATTTTTCTTGCAGGCTCTGTCCTCCCTTCTCAGATTTCTTCAGCGACATCATGCACACCTTCGGCTTCCGCCTCCTGGATTTTACCCCGAATGCGGTGGCGTGCATGGCCCTTTTCGCGCACCTCTGCGAAGGCTTCGCCGGGGTGCACCCCAACACGGCGCTCTTCCGCCATTACTTCTTCCCTCGGATCTAGACGGGAGGTGCCATTTCGGGTTGCATCGCCTGGATCACAAGATCCAAGGGAGCGTACCCGGATGGCGCCATGAAGGAGAGGTGGGAAGAATGGCGGGGCCGGTGGTGCTGGATCGAAGAGAAGGACCCGCCGGCGTTCTGCGAAGTTCTCCGGGCGCCGCCGGTCCGCGGAAGCGATTGGAGTGACGTCAACGCCGACGACGAGAAGCTCACGGTCGCCACCACCAGGATTCTCCGGCTTACCCAGGCCAGGCTCACCCTTGAGATGATCGGGGCGGACTTCATCCGACGCCGGCTAAGGGGAGAGGGCGAGTCCTGCGGCGGGCCAGCTCCGGCGAGCCGGTCCTGCCCGGCAGGGCTGCGCGGCCACAGCTGACCTTGGAGGGGTCCGGGCGCCACACGAGGGCCGCGACAGCAAAGAAGCCGGCGAAGGCCGCGGTGAAGAAGAAGACAGCCGCCCCTTCTTCGTCCACGCGTGTCCAGACACCACCTCCCTCTCCTCCTCTGGCGGATGTTGATACGGAGGTTGCTTTCGATTATGGATCCCTCAGCCCGAGGAGGAAGAGGAAAACAGCAGAGGAGGAGGCGGACGACGAGTAAGTATCTGGTTCTTTTTCATTATCTCTGCCTCCTCAATCTGTGTTGCTCGTCTTGACTTGTCTTCATCTTTGCAGGGACGTGGAGACGCTGGCCCAGAGAGTGAAGAGGGCCAAGGTCCCGAGCGGGTGGCCAGCCCCTAGTTGCTACTTCGGGGGCGCCACTGGTGGTGTTGAGCAGCCCGGACAGCAGCCCCCGGCAGAGCCCCAGCGTAAGTTCATCACTCTTCTCCCGTTGACATGTGTCGGGGGCACGACACTTTGGTGTTGACCTTGCCAGGTATGCAGGAGGAGAGCAGCAGCAGGAGGAGCCACAGAGGGCAACTCCCAACACGCCGCCCCCATCGACCACACCGCCCCGAGGGGCGTCCCCGGCAAGGGCGCCAGGCACTGGGCCCACGCACATGGAGGAGGAGGAGAACTTGGGCGCCAGCGGCTTTGCCTCGACGCCAAATGTTGGCGAGGAGGGGACTTCCGTTTCCCAGCCGGGTACTGGCACAGGTAAGTCGTTCGCCGTTCATCCCTGCTTCTTTTTCTTTCCGGCTCTTGGTCCTGGCCTTGCCTTACCCCCTTCTTCGACGTCCAGATTCCTCCTCGGTGAACCCAGAGGACGTGGACGCCGTCATCAAGGACGTCACCAAGGCCGCCGAGGCGGACGCCGAGAAGATCGCCGCCAAGGAGGCCGCCCAAGGGTGCTGCCGAGGATGCCGCCGAGGGGCCTACCGGGGAGGCCGGCAAGGCTGCCGCTGAGGAGACCAGCAAGGGGCCTGCCGGAGAGGCCGGCGGGGCCGCTGCCGAGGAGGAGGAGGAGGTGGCTGATGACTCGCCCTCCTCCTCTGCTGCTTCCGGCTCCAGCAAGTACCTGAGGGTGAGCGACGACTTGTTCGTCCACCTTCCAGGCGCGTCGAGCACCAGGACACCTGTTCAGGGAGAGGTGTTCGACGATGAAGTGCTTGCCGCTGCCGGGCTTGAAGTCGTCGACGAGCCGATCGTTGGCGGCGACGGTTCGCAGGAAGAGCGGCTCCTTCACGCCATGGGCTCCAGCTTCCGGAAGCTCCAGGCGCTCCACCGCGCCCGCCTGGACAAGGCTAAGTCCAGGACGGAGGTTATGGAGAAGGTGGAGGCAGACCTCCAGAAGCACGTTGCTGAGACACAGGACTGGTTCCGCGAGGCCCACAAGGAGCTCAAGGCTGCCCAGGGCGAGCTGGCCAAGCGCGACGTGGAGCTCACCATGAAGCTTGCCGACGTCGAGAAAGCTCAAGAGACGGCGAGGAACTTGGCCGCGGCCGCCGAAGCCGCCCGGACCCAGCACGAGGCCGCGCTGAACTCCCAGGAGGAGGACCTCGCCGCACGCGAGGAGAAGCTTGCCGCCATACTTCGCGGCAAGGATGCGGAGGTGGAGAAGCTTGTCTTGCAGTGGACCAGTGAGCTGGAGCGGAGGCACGAAGAGGCACTCAATGCCCAGGCCCAGGTTCACGCCGACAAGGTGGAGGAGTTGGAGGCGGAGCACGACGGGCTGAAGGAGCAGGCCCTGAAGGTGTCCCAGGAGAGGGACACGCTTAACAGTGCCCTGACGGAGGCGCAGGGCGCGGTCGTCAGCAAGGCTGGAGAGCTCTCCGAGGCCAACAAGTCCATCAAAGACCTCAAGCTAAAGCTGGAGGGTCTCGAGAAGGTGCTGTCGGAGGCCAAAACCCGAGAGGGGACCCTGGCCAAGGAGCTGGAGGCCGAGAAGCTGTTGCGGAAGAATGAGGGCCTCAACATCGCAGATCACGTGGAGGGCGAGAACCGCTGGCTCGATCGCCTCGCCACTGTCGCCAACCAGGCCGCCGTGCAGCTAGCCATCATGGGGATGCCGGACGTGAGGTATGTCCCGGAGCGGAGCGTGAGCGCCAATTGCAGCCTGACCATGTTCTTTGAGAAGGTCGTCGGCACTCTAGAGCGGCTCCATGCCAACCGGGCGGCCTCACTGGCCGACGAGTCCCGGAGGTTTTGCCAGGGTGCCATGACCAAGGTTCTCACCAAGGCGGCGCACTGGTACCCCGACCTCGACTTCGACGCTGCGCTGGAGAGCTTGCCGGAGGGTACTGACCTCGCGCCGCTCAGGGAGCGCATCAAGCCCATCATCAGCCGAGTCGGCGGAATTCAGAGGGTGAAGGGCCAGCGCCGGGATTAGGCATCCCATTCTTTATCACCGCTGCAGGTTCACAACCAAGACAATCGCTATCTCTAGTTAGAACCGCAGCAACAATTTGATGTAACATAACTCTGCAGCACTTTTAGTATCATGCATGTTATTTTCCAGTTTGATTTTTCCTTGTATGTCCACCCTACGTAACTGGGTGGGCTTGCCGGCGCGTAAACCCAGGGCGACTTCATGGGGACGGATCCCCATTGGCCTGCCGGGTGTGCTTGCTGCCGGGCAAACCACCTTACCGCCCTTAGCGCGGCCGCCCGGACTGTCGAGTTTGACTCGAGTCAGAGTCAGGAGCGTTGCCAGGTGCGGAAGGCTACCCCGCCACTCTCGACGCGGTCGCTTTGAGCTGTTGAGCGGACTCGAAATAGAACAAGGGCGTTGCCAATTGCGGGAGGGCCCCTTTGCGTGCAGGTTTCCCATACATAGGCAAGATCTCCGAGGACGATAACCTTAAGTGTAAAAGGAAATAACTCAAGGCTCTGAATGACTTAGCTTTTCTGTTGCCGAGCCGGCGTCGTTCCTCCGGCCGCCTTCTTCTCACGGGCCAAGGGCGATGAAGAACTACTAGGCTAACTACTAGACCGGATTCTCACAATTGCGCCCCCTATCTGGCGTGCCAAAGATGTCGGTGTGGCACGACACCTATGGGATCACAAGAATCCCTACTACGGTTGCCGGGGCGCAGGGTTGCAAGAAGAGTAGGATAAGTAGACGGCACAAGGATCGTTTACCCAGGTTCGGGCCGCAAGGATGCGTAAAACCCTAGTCCTGCTTTGGTGGGTGTATTTGAGAGAGTTCTTGAGCTCTCGAACTAGCTGTGGTCAGTGCGTGGTTCGAAAGAGCCGAATCCCTCTCTCCAGTATGCCATGGCCTCCTTTTATAGTCGGAAGGGGCTGCCACAATGGCACACGGGAGGAGGAAAGGCGTACAGTGCCCTGAGCTTATCGCTCGTATTACAGGACAAGACGCATTTAATGCGTAGCTTAGGTGTCCCCTTGCTTTATTGGGGACGGGGGCGAGGCCCGTCCCGTCCGTCGCCGCTCCTCCTCGCTTTGACACGCGCCCTGGCCAGCGATGCGTGCGGCGCCATGTAGGCAGGCAGGCAGCTGAGGTGGCGCGGTGGTGGAGCCTTCACGAAGATCTACAGGTCGCCACACAGGCGCTCGATGAGTTGGCCCGGGAGCTGCATGTTGCCACGCAGGTGCCCGCCCAGCTGGTTGGGCTAGCAGCTGCATGTGAATGGTGGTGGGAGCTTGGTTGGCACGGGCCTGGCGGTGGCCCCGCTGGCGTCCTTGGCGAGGGCCTTGCCGGGTGGCCCGGCAAGGGTCTGGCTGCATGGCCCGGCAAGGGTCTTGCTGTGGCGCGCTGTCGTCCCCGGCATGGGCCTTGCCGGAGGTCTGGTGGCCTTCCTTGGCAAGGATCTTGCCGAGGATCATCGTCTTCTAATCCTCATCTGATCTTGAATATGTCTTCACAAAGATCTGCATGCCACCACAGAGGTGCCTTCCCGAGCCCTGGCCCCACGTGGATGATGGCGTCGGGGACCGTGGGCTCGAGGGTGGCTCGCTCTATTGGTGTGAGGCGAGCTGCCCCGGCAAGGGTCTTGCCGGGCTGCTGAGGCTGCCCCGGGAAGGGTCTTGCCGGGGGAACCTGCTTCGTCCCTCTGCTCGTTGTGGTCTTGGCCTTGGCGTTGCTCTCATTATCTTGGGCTTTGGTCTTACCTTGGCTCACCTCCCCTGCTCTGCTTGGTGTGACCGCGGGCGCGGCTCCGACTGCCCGTGCACAGGTAAAGGGTTACAAAAGCGTGCCCCTCTTTTTGTACACCGACACACTTTTATACTTAAGCACTCATTCTGTTGAGATGTAATAAGAAATACCTTTGTAGTTTGTTTATCAAAGACAAGAGTTTTACACTCTTCTAAAATGATTGTTGTTGCTTATATTTGTGTCTAAAATCCCCAAGTGGGTGGCTTAGCTGTGAATCCGTTTCGCCTAAGTTTAAAAAATCCTACCGAGTGATGAGCAAGCCTCTCACTCGGGGGCTTAGCTGTGAATCAGTTTCGCCTAAGTTTGAAAAATTCTACCGAGCGGCGAGCAAGCCTCTCACTCAGGGGCTTAGCTGCGAATCCGTTTTGCCTAAGTTTAAAAAATCCTACCGAGTGGTGAGAAAGCCTCTCACTCGGGGGCTTTGCTCCAATCCAGTACTTGCCTAAGTTTAAAAAATCCTACCGAGTGGTGAGCAAGCCTCTCACTCGGGGGCTTAGCTGCAGTCCAGTACTCGCCTAAGTTTAAAAAATCCTACCGAGTGGTGAGCAAGCCTCTCACTCGGGGGCTTAGCTGTTGTCTAGTACTCGCCTAAGTTTAAAAAATCCTACCGACTGGAGAGCAACCCTCCAGGGGCTTAGCTGCAGTCCAGTACTCGCCTAAGTTTAAAAAATCCTACCAAGTGGAGAGCAACCCTCCCACTCGGGGGCTTAGCTGCAGTCCAGTACTCGCCTAAGTTTAGAAAATCCTACCGAGTGGAGAGCAACCCTCCCACTCGGGGGCTTAGCCACAGTCCAGTACTCGCCTAAGTTTGAAACACATCCCTATCCACAAGGACGATGAGGGGCAGGTCGACTGCAACCTTCTCCTCGGAGCTATGCCACAAGTACAATGTATGCTCCATCCCTATCCACAAGGACGACGAGGTGCAGGTCGACTACAACCTTCTCCTCGGAGCTACACCACAAGTACAACGTACGCTCCATCCTCATCCGCAAGGATGACGAGGTGCAGGTCGACTGCAACCTTCTCCTCGGAGCTACACCACAAGTACAACATACGCTCCATCCTCATCCGCAAGGACGACGAGGTGCAGGTCGACTGGAATCTCCTCCTCAGAGCTGCATCTCAAGTTCAAAAATTATTCCAAGTGAAGAACAAAACCCTCTCGAAGGCAAACGCAAGCATATTCCAAGGTAAACCAAGTTCAGATAAATCCTAAGGTTCCGGACCGCATATCAAAAGTACTCGAGCATCAAGCCCGAAGAAGTTTAACGATTACACAATCACTCGGCATTCCAAGTCAAATAAAGGTGTAGCATAATGTTTTTTGGTCACTCGTCGGGAGAAGGACTGGCTGGGTCGCAGAAACTGTCAAGGTCTATGCTGTCTGCGATGCGAGTGGCGCGTCAAGGAAAGTGTCCACGAAGGACTGGAAAGTGTGCCATTTTGTGTTAGCAACCTTGAGGTCCGCTAGCTTGTCTTCTTTGACATCTTTGCAGTGCACACGGACCAGAGACAGGGCGACGTCAGCACCGCAACGAGCAGATGACTTCTTCCATTCTTGCACTCGGTCAGGTATTTGGTTCAGTCGGACCATCAGAGACTCGAGGTCTTGAGACAGTTCCGCCTGAGGCCAGAGTTCAGCATCAACCCGAGTCATCGCCGCCTTCAGGCGGGCAAGATAAGCAATCGCGCTGTCTATGCGAGACTCCAACCGCAGCACATTCATTGCAACATCGTCCTTGACTGGGCAATTTATGGGATCGAGGCCCGTCTCGACCCGCACAGTTTCCGCTTCAAAGTCCTGGCAAAGTTCTGCACAGTCGAGTGAATGGTGAGTCGACAATATAAAAATACCTGTCAATCGACCATAACAGAGTCAGTCGAACGTCAGCTACCTTCAAGCTTTAAGACCAGTTTCACAGCAAGCTGGCCCAGATATGATTCCAACTCGCCTTTCTTGGCTTTGAGGCTCCCAAACTCATCAGTCAGATGGTCCTTGTCTTTCTTCAGTCGTTCGACCTCCCGATTGGCGTCAGATACAGTAGTCTTCAGTTTGGAGTTCTCTTCTTCTAACTTGCCGACTAAAGCAAGCTTCTTGTTAGCAAGTGCAGTTTTGTCTCGCGCTTCCTTCTGCACGGCAGCAAGGTCTAGATCCTTCTTCTCCAAAGCCTGCTACATTTTCTCTAAAGAAATAACATTCTTCAGACAAGCTTGGAGTTGACGATTCTCACTACATACATCTGTTCGAGCGGAGTCACTCGGTTCAAAAAATGGAAAGGAAAAGTGCCAGTTGTAAGATGGACAGTTGACGGTTAGTTACCTCCCATGGCAGGTACTTCGTCACGAGCAGTCTTGAGATTCTTCCTGGCCAATTCAAGATCAAGGTTGAGACTGATTTGCTGCTTGTTCAGTGTAGAAAGTTGAGCCCCAAGATCACAAGATTTCTGTAGTCAATGTATAAGCCATATCAGTCGACAGAAACAAAAGAACATCATGGTGAAAGTTACTCTAAGACTGCCGCCGAATCAAACATTCAATGGCAGTCTCGGGGACTACACCCAATGGGTGCACTTAGCATGCCCCCACTGGTTTGATTAAACACTCGGCATGGTCTGCCCAGCGCGAGTTGCAAAAAAAGAAGCCGTTCTCAGACCATAGTGCAGTCAACCACGGTCTCGGGGACTACACCCAGTGGGTGCACTTAGCGTGCCCCCACTGGTTCTAGTTCCATTCGACCTGGTCCGCCCAGGCCGAGTGACGAAATTCAGATTCTCAAACCACAGTCGACTGCCCGCAGTCAACTATGGTCTGGTTCTAGTTCCATTCGACCTGGTCCGCCCAGGCCGAGTGACAAAATTCAGATTCTCAGACCACAGTCGACTGCCCGCAGTCAACTATGGTCTCGGGGACTACACCCAGTGGGTGCACTCAGAGTGCCCCCACTAGTTCAAAGATTCAATCAAAGTCGACTCAAATAGACTTGTGCAACTTCAAAACAGTCACACCCCAGTGGGTGATCGGACGAGAAATATGATCAATCAGAAATCAACTAACCTGGACATTGGTCTACAGAGCAGCTCCAGCGTTGAAGGCCACCTGACTGGCCTCATGTACCACTTTCATTTGCCCCATCACAAGATTCAACTGAAGAAGAGCTTCCTTGGCGGCACTCGGTGGGTCATCTAGAGTTTGACACGCAGTGTAAAGCGATGATGGCAGAGCAGTCGAAGCAGCCGCTAGGTCTGATGCGTGGAGTTGTATTGGTGCAGCAGGGGTCTGAGCAGCTGATCCTGATGGGCAATCAGTCGACAGCGGGATAGCGAAAGTGACGTTGGTGCGAGCCGGATCTGTCGTTCGCTCGACCGCCGTCCAAGGCATCACAGTTGACTGAGGAACCTGAACCTCAGGCGCTTTCCCGCTCAGTTCCTTGTCCCTCCTCCTCCTTCCCCTCAGCGGTACTTCTTCCACATCGTCCGGGAGCACAACAACGTCTCATGGAGCTGCAGCAAACAGAGAAAATCAGAGAGACAACTGACAAACAATCCAGTCGTCCAAATAAATTCGAGTGGGACAGACTTACTGGCTTTGGAGGTAGCTGCGTCGGCGGTTTCCTCGTCGTCTGGGACCTTGTCGATATCCATATCAGTCGCGGCAGAGGCCGGGCTGTAAAGGTTCATCATCCACTCGGTCAGTACAAGAGAATCGGTCGGAACAAGAAAATACGGGAAAAACATTTACCCAGAAGCAACAGGAACATCCATCTTGATTCTAGGCAAGGTCTTCCGAGCCTTCGAGGGATTGATCTTGGGCTGCTTGGTGACTTTCTCAGCCAATTCTGGAGTCGAAGACCGAGCGCGCTTTTGAGATGGAGCGCTCGAGGCCACAACCTTACCGCTCCTGCCCGCGGGATCATGGTGCTGCTTGGATCGACGTTCGGAACGAGGCGGTGAGTCGACTACCTCCTCATCGTCTGACTCGTCGCTCTCATCTTTGTCATCGTCAGCTGGTGACTCCCATTCGCCGCTCTCCTCCGCGCTGTCCTCGTCCTCATGGTTCTGATCCAGAGCTTGTTCGCCATTGGGCATCGAGTACATCTCTGTGTAAATCTACAAGACAAGGAGCCGAGTGGAAATCAGTCGGATTAACAAACAGTCGGAAAACACATCCAAATGCAATCGGTTATAGCGGCCAAACCTTGTCTGGCTGGTTGCTGTCGCTGAAAGGGTTGACTCTCCTGGCGCCCCTGGGGTCCTTGTTCCCGGTGATGCCCCTCAGCCACTGGGCCACCGTTTTGGCCGGCACCTCCTCTGGATTAACCCGAGCAGTATCACCGGCCCCGGAGTACATCCACATGGAGTGGTCACAGGCCTGGAGCGGTTGAATGCGCCGACTGAGGAACACCTCCAGCAGATCCATGCCAGTGACACCTTGGTTGATCAGCTAAACCACCCTCTCGACCAGCATGCCTGCCTCCGCCTTCTTCGCGGTGGTCACTTTCAACGAAGATGGAGTCTGAACGCGATCAAAAGAAAAAGGAGGAAGTCCAGTCGACTGGCCTGGGTCACGATATCCTGGCAGTAGAACCAGGTCGACTGCCAGCCCCTGACCGACTCAGGAAGAGTCATCGAAGGAAAGGAACTCCTCTTCCTCTTCTGGATACCCAGGCCCCCACACATCTGGATAACATGGGTTTTCTTGTCGTTCGAGTTCGCTTTCTTCACTGTTTGGGAGCGGCTGGTGAAAATGTGCTTGAAAAGACCCCAGTGCGGTCGACACCCCAGGAAATTCTCGCACATAGACACGAATGCGGCAAGATATGTGATGGTGTTGGGAGTAAAATGATGGAGTTGAGCCCCGAAGAAATTCAAGAAACCTCGAAAGAAGGGATGTGGAGGAAGCGAGAAGCCGCGGTCGACATGGGTGGCGAGCAGAACACACTCACCCGGTCGCGGCTGCGGCTCCGGCTCCGTTTCCCCCTCCGGCAACCGCGCAGACTCATGGACGATCAGCCCTAACTCGGCCATATCGTCCAAGTCTTCCTGCCGAAGTGAAGATCGGATCCAATCTCCCTGGATCCAACCCGACGGCAGCCCCAAGCGCGATGAAGATCCCCGATTCGTCTTCTTGCTTTTCGCCGCCCCCGTCGCCTTCTTCATGCGTTCCAGCGCCGCCGTTTTCTCCTTCCCCATGGCGGCGGAGTGGCGGCGTCGAGAGTGGAGAAGCTGGATGGGGTGATGGAGCAAGAGGAAGAAGAAGGAGAATGGGCACGCACAATGCGGACACCTCGGCCTCGCTGCTTTTAAAGGCCCACTTCCGAGTGGCTGACGCGTGGGTCCGGGTGATCCTGTCAAATCCATCAACAGTCACACACGGGATACGTGGCGAAAAAGGTGGTGCGGAAATCGAAACGTCCTGTTTATCTACTCCGCTTACCACGGCGCGCTTCCACCGAAATTTCGAATCCCGCGAAACCCGGGATCCTCTACAACCGATCACGCCAAAGATTTCATGTCAAAGACAACCCTCGACGGGTGACGTTATAAAAACCAATCGGTAATTTCTGAATCGATCAAGGCGTATGAAACGAAGCTGAAGTTCCAACACTGGCCTCTGTTCATAGATGAATTCTTGAGAAAAGGAAGAGTCAAAGCAAGGTCAACTTCAACCTTCTTTTGACTCGGACCTCAATCTATTCGGGGACTAATGATGAGGACATAGACATGGGGTAGGATAATAGGCCTGACCTATACGTCCTACCTAAGGTCCTTGTCTTAGAAGCAAAGAAGCTCAAGAGTAAATAGGGAGGGCCCAACAAAGGTGTCGAGTGCAATCCACTCGACCTACCATTCACTCGAAGACCCCTCCTTATTTAGGTCACTCGACCACTAAACCATTCGACCCTGTAAAAGACCACTCGACGTACAGAAGACCTAAAGCCACTCTACGCAGTAACGGTCGGGTGTTTACTCATAGACTTAATGATCATTTATAGCACTTTATTACGGACGTTACGTGTAACGCTCCTTCTTTATGTACATTGAACTCCTTGTAACGTGGGCTGGCTGGGGTCCTGGCGCACTCTATATAAGCCACCCCCCTCCACAAGCACAAGGGTTCGCACCCCCTGTAACTTCACACATAATCCAATCGACAAGCCTCAGGGCACCGAGACGTAGGGCTATTACTTCCTCTGAGAAGGGCCTAAACTCGTAAATCTTGCGTGCACAACTTCACCATAGCTAGGATCTTGCCTCCTCATACCTACCCCCCATTCTACTGTCAGACTTAGAACCACGACAGGACCCACCTGGTCGAAGCGTATGTAGCGTTGTCATTCTGGTCGCGAACGTGTACGTACATACTGGTCGATCGGTCTGTCTGCAGGCTGCAGCGATGAACCATGGCCGAGTAAGGAAGGGCATGTGTCGTAGTAGAGGCGCGGACGTATCATGTACACGTATGTACAGCTAGGGTGCAAGAAAGTAAATACGGCCACGTACGTACATATGGGCGGGTTCTCGAACGCCTACTCACGCATACGTACGGCAAGGCCTCGTGTACATGGAGAGGCAGCGACGGCGTCCTGTTCATCGGCAGCCAACCGGCTAGGTCGGAATGGAGAAACTGCGTCGCCGTGTTCATCGGGAGCCAACTAGCTTGGACGGAACAGCCGAAACGAGGCCTGGCATACCGCAGAAGGGAGGAAACGGCCTTGTGTTCGACCGCCTACGGTTGAAACGGGATCCTGTACACCGGCAGGGGTGTGGCGTACCGCAAAACGAAGGAAACAGACTTCTCTTTGACCTCCTACGGTCAAAATGGGGTCCTGTTGATCGGGAGGGGTGTGGCGTACCGCAAAATGGAGGAAACAGACTTCTCTTCGACCTCCTACGGTCAAAACAGGGGTCCTGTTCATCGGGAGGGGTGTGGCGTACTGCAAAACGGGACTCCACGGGCTATTGTTCATCCACCATCTACTGCCTCGCTCCAGCCTCCACGGGCTACTTTTCATCCACCGTCGACCTCCTCCAGCCTCCACCTGCGACTGTTCATCCATGGCGTCTCCCTCCTGCCTCCACCAGCTATTGTTCATCCACGGGCTCCTGTTCATCCAGCCTCCACCGCTCCTCCACCGGCTACTGTTTCAACCAGTCCTCTCCACGGGGTCCTGTTCAACCACCCCTCCATGGGCTACTGTTCATCCAGCCCTCCACCGGCTACTGTTCAACCAGCCCTCCACGGGGTCCTGTTCATCCAGCCCTCCACGGGGTCCTGTCCATCCACCCCAACCGCCTCGATTGGGGTCCTGTTCATCCATTGGCAACGGCCTTTACTACCATAGGGTCATGTTCATCCAACCCCCACCGGGAACTGTTCATCCAACCCCCAACAACGCTCACTATTCATGAAGAGGTAGCAGGTTCGATCGGCTTCAGTTAGAAGCAGTAGCGATGGAATCACTCAATCGGGTTCAGTTAACAGCCTTGGATCGATCGATCGCTCGGGTTCAGTAACGCGTAGCCTGTAGTGCAATTGCTCGGGTTCAGTAGGCGAACGCCTCGCTCCGGTTCAGTTATAGCCCAACGCCTCGCACCCACGCGTGTACATGTACAAGAGAAACGCGCATCGCTCGGCCCCGACCACCCACCGTAACCGGGAACTCCCTGATATTTTCCTCGCCCTCGCTTCTACCACGGTTTTTTTCGTCATGGACGGCCCAAACAATGTCATGCAGCTGCATCTCCGGCCCGCCCAGGATGAAAAGCCCATTTTCTGTCATGATTTTTAGTCATAGAAGTAGGAGCCCACCACATCTATGATGATACCGGGTTTTGTCACAATTATCGTCATAGAAGTGTCATAAGCATGACAGGAAAAAAATTCGTTCGGCCCAAAATGTCACGGATGTGTCTTTTTTTTGTAGTGTTGGTACTGTACCACATTTGAACCTGGGCACAAAAACCACCTGTTCTGCGCCTAATGCATAACGCGGAGCACTGACACTCGAATTTGGCCGGGAAAACAGGGAAACCGGCATGTGGGGCACACCTGTCGGGATGACATGGCATAGGCTAGTCCAATGGAGGAGCTGGCCCACGACCTCCTCGCCACCAGCAACCGTTCATGTGGTTGTGGGGGCCAGCAATGTGGCGCAGCTCCCGTGCCGCCTTTGGACGCGACAACCGCAGTGAGCGACACGCTTATCGTCGCTGGACATGCTCGGCTTCAGGGTGTCGAGGGTGGCGCTACCGATGTGGCACGACCAACAGATCAACACCCTACTCATCGAGGATGCATGGGGTGCCGAAGTGCGTGCGTGTCGCGACACGTCCGCCGAGTGTTCTAGCGCGGCCAACTGCATCAACAGGACCTGAGACTATTCATTGTCTTGCTTTTTCAATGACATGTGGGATCGCATGAGAGCAAAGGGCATCTCCAATGTTGCCACGCCCGCAGCTGACTACCCTGGCACACAAAAAACTCTCGTCCCTCGCGCCGTTGCGTGCGTGTGTTCCCAGTCGGTGCCAGCTGCCCGCATTCATGTCGTCCATCTGTATGTCATCATTAAGCAAGCTCGCTGCCCGAGGAACCAACTCCGGCGACTTATTGATGCACCCGGACGCTTGGCCTCACCGGAATGAGCTACTTAAAGCGGGAACGCCCAGCTAAACTCCACAACATAGCACATCCTCCTACCTAGCACCACATCCACCATGACCGCGAGTGGGAACGCTCTGCAAGAGAGCTTGTCTTCGGGGATGAAGCTCGTGGTCGCCGCCCTCACTCAACTCGCCGCTCACAACACACAAGCGGTGACCATGCTGGCGGCCGATGACGGGAGCACCACCAGCCACGTGTTCTACATACCGCCGTCCAACGTTCGGTGGCGCATGTGGCAGGTGAAGCGACGGACCATCCACGTCCATCATCATTGACCTCACGTCCGCTGACACCGCCAAGGTCGGAGACTCCTCTGAGAATGAGTAGGGCATGGGAGGCGGCAGGGCATGATGTGCCAACTGGCCGATCCGTCTCCCCTGTTCTACTCTTCCTCGGCGGAGACCGCACCTTCACTTCACGGGTCTTGAACCCCGCCGCCGTTCATGGAGACGGCAGATGAAGGACGGCGTCGCCGATGCGGAAGTACAAAGGAAAGTGGACGTCGGTCGCCGCCGTAGAATAGGTTTAGGGTTGGGTTTCTTTTCTTTTTCTGTCCTATAAAAGTTCGAAATGTAATGAAAATCTGTCGTGTTTGCATGAATCTCGTCCGGTGTATATGAACTTTCACAATAATAGTAAGATATATTGTATGAAAATATATGGAATGATGATTCGTTTTTGTGTGTATAAACTTGGTCTAAGTTTAGAAGGTTTGACCCGAGACAAAGCTAACATGCGAAGTAAATAAACACATAGGGTCTACATTTATCTTAGGCACTCCAATAGTACGTCCACTACGCATTCATGCATTTCACATCTTTCTCTCACTCTGTCTGTCAAACCAACTAAGCCTTCTCCTAAAAAAATCCTAAAAAACCCAACTAAGGCAACCTCCCAGCATATCGCGGGAAAAGACCCGGCGGCGCCGTTTTAGTCGGGATTACCGGATTACTAGTAGTATCGATGGATCACGCGAAGCACCAAGTCTAAAAGGAAAAAGGGGGTACACTCACACCACGCCTGTCGCAGTCACATTGCACCCCTCACACGGTCGGTCCTGCACACGGCTCACCCAAACGAAACACGCTTCAGCTTGCCTCTTCACTGACACGTGGGACCGCATTTGGAGAAACTGACCATGCGCCAAACTCCCCTGCCCACCGTGCGAAAATTCCCCACAAATCCCAAATTCAACTGCCCTTCGGCCAACTAGCCAATAATATTCCCCAAACCCCCCTCCGCCCCGGCCCTCTCCACTCCATTCGCTTTGCCAAAGCCGTCCTCCCCGCTGCGCCGATACGTAGGCGTCGCGGTTCGTTGATGGGACACACAGGCGATTCTCTCGCTCCCACAGTACACTCTCGTAGACTGTCGTCCTGCAGCCACTCCACCACCACTGGCGACGTTCTTGTGGAGACGCACGGCGGCCAGCTTCTCCCACGATACGCTCATTCTAGACTGAGGCCCCGTGCATGTCAGAGTAGCGCTGAATGTTAGCTGATAGACGCTGTTAATCTCGGTGCTTGCCAAAATAGTTTACAGTAAATATGCTCTGCTTAAGAAGCTTCCTTGCCCTGTTTTGCACTCAATCTGCTTTGCTAAGATGGCATGCCACGCCCGATTAGTTGCTAAAATATCCTGCCATATATTTATTGTGAAGTAGATTTCCATGGTCTAGCAGCCAATCTGTTAGGTGAAGTAGCTCGACATCGTTTTATACTCAATCTTTGTTGCTGAGATGGACTTCGATGGCTATGTGCTCGACCTCATTGATTGTTGAAATAGTCTGCCATAATTTAGCACTCAATCCGTTTGTTGAATTAGGTTTACATATATTTCGTTACATAGATCTGCTTGTCCAAATATCTTGCCATAGCTTTACACATTGACCTAGGTATTTTTTCCGGACTTTATAAAAAAATGTGTTTTTCCTGTAATATCTAGTAGAAGAACTAATTTGTATGTATAACAGATGGTCAGGACTTGGATAAGTTCTGCTCAAAGATTCTCCACTGCATACGTCGAGGGGGTTGAAAACTTCATGAACTTTATCAGAGCTGAGTACGGTGGTCCGAAATCAGATGTGCTCTGCCCGTGTAGCAGTTGTATGAATTCAGTTTCAAGACCCCAGTCAACTGTGCAAAATCATCTATACTAGGTGGGTTCATCATGGTGAAGCTGTGAACGTCAATGTTACTGACTATGTGGAAGCAGCAGATCACCATCTTGATCTGCCTCATGCTTAGGAGGAAGAGGAGGAGGAGGTGGTGGCGGCAGAGCCAGTGAGTTTGACCAACATTGAAACAATGCTATGAACTGCTCGCGCATTTCGTGAACTTTCACCTGCACAAGAAAAATGGTGGGCCCGCATGTTGGAACAATGCAACGTGGGAGTCACCCCAGGAAATAAGTGATATGTCTCCAACGTATCTATAATTTTTAATTGTTCCATGCTATTATATTATCTATCATGGATGTTTTATATGTATTTTGCTACTATTTTATATCATTTTTTGGAACTAACCTATTAACCTAGTGGCCAATGCCAGTTGCTGTTTTTTCCTTGTTTTTGAGTTTTTCAGAAAGGAATATCAAACAGAGTCCAAACGGAATAAAACTTTACGATGATTTTTCTTGGACCAGAAGACACCTACGTGACTTGGAAAGAGGGCTAGAGGAGTCCCGAGGAGGCCACAAGCTCTCAAGGCGCACCCCAAGGGGCGCCCCTAGGCTTATGGCCCCCTCGGAGGTCCTCTAACCCTAGTTCCACCTCTATATATTCTCAAATATTCCCCAAACATCAGAAGCATCCACAAAAATACTTTTCCGCCGCCGCAAGTCTCTGTTCCCGTGAGATCCCATCTTGGGGCCTTTTCCAGTGATCTGCCGGAGGGGGATTCAATCATGGAGGGCCTCTACATCAACCTTGCTGCCCTACCGATGATGTGTGAGTAGTTTACCATAGACCTACGGATCCATAGCTAGTAGCTAGATGGCTTCTTCTCTCTCTTTGATCTTCAATACAAAGTTCTCCTCGATGTTCTTGGAGTTCTATCTGATGTAATCTTCTTTTACGGTGTGTTTGTTAAGATCCGATGAATTGTGGATTTATGATCAGATTATCTATGAATATTATTTGAGTCTCCTCTGAATTCTTATATGCATGATTTGATAGCATTGTATTTCTCTCCAATCTATCGATTTGGTTTGGCCAACTAGATTGGTTTTTCTTGCAATGGGAGAGGTGCTTTGTGATGGGTTTAATCTTGCAGTGTCCTCACCCAGTGACATAGTAGGGGTAGCGAGGCACGTATTGTATTGCTGCCATTAAGGGTAAAAAATGGGGTTTATATCATATTGCTTGAGTTTATCCCTCTACATTATGTCATCTTGCTTAATGTGTTACTCTGTGCTCTTGAACTTAATACTCTAGATGCACGCAAGAGTCGGTCGATGTGTGGAGTAATAGTAGTAGATGCAGGTAGGAGTCAGTCTACTTGTCACGGGCGTGATGCCTATATTCATGATCATTGCCTTAAATATCATCATAACTATGCGCTTTTCTATCAATTGCTCAACAGTAATTTGTTCACCCACCGTATGCTTTATTGAAGAGAGAAGCCTCTAGTGAAACCTATGGCCCCCGGGTCTATTTTCCATCATATATTTTCAGATCCATAAAACCAAAAACACAAAAATACCTCACTGATTTTATTTACCTTTTATATCTATCTCTATTAGATCTCACTCTTGCAAGTGACCGTGAAGGGATTGACAACCCCTTTTTCGCATTGAGTGCAAGTGGTTGTTAGTTTGTGCAGGTGCATATATTGGAGACTTGCTTGTGCCTCCTACTGGATTGATACCTTGGTTCTTAACTAAGGGAAATACTTATCTCTACTTTGCTGCATCACCCTTTCCTCTTCAAGAAAAAAATCAACACAAGCTCAAGAAGTAGCAGGAAGAATTTATGGCGCCATTGTTGGGGAGGTTCTACATCAAGCCTGCCAAGTACCTATCATAAACTCTCATCTCTTGCATTACATTATTTGCCATTTGCCTCTCGTTTTCTTGTCCCCCACTTCTAAAACATTTTCAGAAAAACACAAAAAATATTTGCTTTTTTATTCGCCTTCTTTTCATTCACATTCTTTTCGTTTGACTTTATGTCTTACTTGGTTTTTTTTGCTCGTTTACTTGGCATAATTGTGTGTTTATTGCAATTCAGAAAGCAAAAGATTTATGGATCGTCATCCACTTGCTAATCTTTTTAAAAGATCTAATTATGATGAACCAAATGCTAGTGAGAGTGCACTAGATTATCTTTATGAAGTTTTGCTTGAAATTCATGAATCTGAAATTTGTGATGAGGTGTTAAAAGAAGAAAAATATAAAGTGATTCATGATAGCTCCTTGAATAAAAAGCATGATTGCAATGATGTCATTATGAATTCTATTAATGTCAATTGTGTTAATGATATGCAAAACCCTAAGCTTGGGGATGCTAATGTTGCTATGTCCACTACTTATTGTAATGATCATGATTGGGGTGATGCATCTTATGATCTTGAAAATTTATTTAAGCCTCGTGATGAATATGATCTTGATAATGTTTGCAATAATTTTAAAAGTGGGCTTGATCCCACTACTTTGGAGATTGATCAATCTTATGAGATTTTTGATAAACGTGGGCTTGGAGAAGTAATGACTTTATTCTATGTTAATCCCACTATTTTGGAAGAATGTCAACTTTGCATGCATGTGGAACAATTAGACAATATGTTATGTGATAGCTGTATTGTTGAATTTGAATATGATCCCACATGCAATTATTATGAGAGAGGAAAATATGGTTGTAGAAATCTTCATGTTACTAAGGCCCTATTTGGTTCAGCTTTTATCGACGGATTCCGCTGCCGCGTAGCATAATCCGAACCAAAGGGCGAACCCAACAGAATTCGATTCCAGAAATCCGCTGCCAAAATCTGAACCAAAAGTGGAAGCAGCCCAGGACGTGCTTTCCAAAATCTGATTCCGCTGCGGGCCAAAATCTGAAAAATTTGTATCAGCTGGTTTGCCAAATGACCTACATCTTTTTCACATCAGATTTTCCACAGCTATTTTTTCACAGTAGATTTTTCACAGCTACTTTTAGAAATCCACAGCCGAACCAAACAGGGCCTAAATTACCTCTCTTGATGCTTAAATTGTTAAAGTTTTATTCTTCTTCCTTGCATATGCTAGTTTTTGCTCGCCTTGATAATTTGTTTGCTTATAAAATTCATATGCATAGGAAGTATGTTAGACTTAGATGTGTTTGTCACGTGCTATATGATGCTCTCTTTGTGCTTCAATTCTTGTCTTTCATGTGAGCATCATTAGAATTATCAATGCCTAGCTAAAAGGCTTTAAAGAAAAGTGCTTTGGTTAGATGTGTTTTTATGTTTTAATTAGTGTTTGAGCCAAGTAAGACCTTTGGGATGGTCTATGGTGATAGTTGATTTGATCTTGCTCAAAAACAGAAACTTTTGCGCTCGTTGCCAGAATTTTAAAAAATCACAGAAGCGTGCTTTTGATATGAATTTTCTACACAAGATTGGTATTCAAATTGACTAGATTGTGCTGATTTTTTAGAATGTTTGGAGTTACATAAGTATACGAAGTTTTCAGATTGCTACAGACTGTTCTGTTTTAGACAGATTCTGTTTTTATTGTGTTCTTTGCTTATTTTGATGAATATATGGGTAGTATTGGGGGTATGAGCCATGGAGAAGTTGGAATAAAGTAGATATAACACCATTATAAATTTACAGTAAGTTCACAACAGTACCTAAAAGTGGTGATTTGCTTTATTATACTAACGGAGCTTATGAGTTTTTTGTTGAGTTTTGTGTTGTGAAGTTTTCAAGTTTTGAGTAAAGATTTGATGGACTATGGAATAAGGAGTGGCAAGATGCCCAAGGCACCCCAAAGTAATATTCAAGGACAACTAAGCATCTAAGCTTGGGGATGCCCCGGATGGCATCCCCTCTTTCGTGTTCAATCCATCGATAAATTTACTTCAGGCTATATTTTTATTCACCACATGATATGTAGTTTGCTTGGAGCGTCTTGTATGATATGAGTCTTTTCTTTTAAGTTTGCCACAATCATCCTTGTTGTACACACCTTTTGAGAGGGACACACATTAACCGTGAATTTATTAGAATACTCTATGTGCTTCACTTATATCTTTTGAGCTAGGCAGCTTGCTCTAGTGCTTCAATTATATCTTTTCAGAGCACGGCGGTGGTTTTATTTTATAGAAATTGTTGAACTCTGATGCTTCACTTATATTATTTTGAGAGTCTTAAATAGCATGGTAATTTGCTTAGGTTATGAATTTAGTCCTAATATGATGGGCATCCAAGAGGGATATAATAAAAACTTTCATATAAAGAGCATTGAATAATATGAGAAGTTTGATTCCTTGCATTAGTTTTGAGATATAAAGATGGTGATATCAGAGTCATGCTAGTGAGTAATTGTGGGTTGGTAGAAATACTTGTGTTAAAGTTTGTGATTCACGTAGCATGCACGTATGGTGAACCGTTATGTGATGAAGTCGGAGCATGATTTATTTTTTGATTGTCATCCTTTATGTGGAGGTCGGGAGCGCACGATGGTTAACTCCTACCAACCTCTCCCCTTGGAGCATGCGTATTAGTACTTTGTTTCGATGGCTAATAAACTTTTGCAATAAGTATGTGAGTTCTTTCTCACTAATGTTGAGTCCATGGATTATACGCACTCTCACCCTTCCACCATTGCTAGCCTCTCAGTATCGTGCAACTTTTGCCCGTGCATTACACCCACCATATACCCTTCCTCAAAACAGCCACCATACCTACCTATTATGGCATTTCCATAGCCATTCTGAGATATATTGCCATGCAACTTTCACCGTGCTATCTATTATGACACATACCATCATTACCATATTGTTCTCATATGCATGAGGCATTCATATAGAGTCATATTTTGTTCTAGCATCAAGTTGTAATTCTTGAGTTGTAAGTAAATAAAAGTGTGATGATCATCATTATTAGAGCATTGTCCCATGTGAGTAAAAGGATGAAGGAAGCTATGATTCCCTCACAAATTGGGATGAGTCTCCGGACTTTATAAAAAATAAAAGAGGCCAAAGAAGCCCAAATAAAAAAGAGAGGCCAAAGAAGCCCAAACAAAAAAATGAGAGAAGGGACAATGTTACTATCCTTTTCCACACTTGTGCTTCAAGGTAGCACCATGATCTTCATGATAGAGAGTCTCCTATTTTATCACTTCCATATACTAGTGGGAATTTTACGTTATAGAACTTGGCTTGTATATCCCAATGATGGGCTTCCTCAAATTGCCTTAGGTCTTCATGAGCAAGCAAGTTGCACACCCACATAGTTTCTTTTTGAGCTTTCATACACTTATAGCTCTAGTGCATCCGTTGCATGGCAATCCCTAGTCACTTGCATCGATATCAATTGATGGGAATCTTCATAGCTCATTAATTTGCCTAGTTGATGTGAGACTTTCTCCTTCTTTTTGTCTTCTCCACAACCACCATATTCTATTCCACCTATAGTGTTATATCCATGGCTCATGCTCATGTATTGCGTGAAAGTTGAAAAAGTTTGAGAACACTAAAAGTATGAAACAATTTCTTGACTAACATCGGGGTTGTGCATGATGAAATATTTTGTGTGATGAAGATGGAGCATAGTCAGACTATGTGATTTTCTAGGGATAACTTTCTTTGGCCATGTTATTTTGAGAAGACATGATTGCTTTATTAGTATGCTTGAAGTATTATTTTTTTATGTCAATATTAAACTTTTGTTTTGAATCTTATGGATATGAACATTCATGCCATAATAAAGAAAATTATATAGAGAAACATGTTAGGTAGCATTCCACATCAAAAATTCTGTTTTTATCATTTACCTACTCGAGGACGAGCAGGAATTAACCTTGGGGATGCTTGATACGTCTCCAATGTATCTATAATTTTTTATTGTTCCATGCTATTATATTATATATCTTGGATGTTTTATATGTATTTTGGTACTATTTTATATCATTTTTTGGGATTAACCTATTAACCTAGTACCGAGTGCCAGCTGATGTTTTTTTCCTTGTTTTTTACTTTTTCAGAAAGGAATATCAAACGGAGTCCAAACAGAATGAAACTTTACGATGATTTTTCTTGGACGAGAAGACACCTACGCGACTTGGAGAGAGGGCCAGAGGAGTCCCTAGGCTTGTGGGCCCCTCAGAGGTCCTCTAACCCTAGTTCCACCTCTATATATTCTCAAATATTCCCCAAACATTATTAGCGTCCACAAAAATACTTTTCCGCCGTCGCAAGTCTCTATTCCCGTGAGATCCACCTTGGGGCGTTTTCCCATGATCTACCGGAGGGGGATTCGATCACGGAGGGCCTCTACATCAACCTTGCTGCCCTACCGATGATGTGTGAGTAGTTTACCATAGACCTATGGGGTCCATAGCTACTAGCTAGATGGCCTTTTCTCTCTCTTTGATCTTCGATACAAAGTTCTCCTTGATGTTCTTGGAGTTCTATCCGGTGTAATCTTCTTTTGCGGTGTGTTTGTTGAGATCCGATGAATTATGGACTTATGATCAGATTATCTATGAATATTATTTGAGTCTCCTCTGAATTCTTATATGCATGATTTGATAGCTTTGTATTTCTCTCCGATCTATCGATTTGGTTTGGCCAACTAGATTGGTTTTTCTTGCAATGGGAGACGTGCTTTGTGATGGGTTCAATCTTGCAGTGTCCACACCCAGTGACATAGTAGGGGTAGCGAGACATGTATTGTATTATTCCATTAAGGGTAAAAAGATGGGGTTTATATCATATTGCTTGAGTTTATCCCTCTACATCATGTCATCTGACTTAATGCGTTACTCTGTTCTCTTGAACTTAATACTCTAGATGCAGGCAGGAGTCGATCGATGTGTGGAGTAATAGTAGTAGATGCAGGCATGAGTCGGTCTACTTGTCACGGACATGATGCCTATATTCATGATCATTGCCTTAGATATCGTCATAACTATGCGCTTTCCTATCAATTGCTCAACTGTAATTTGTTCACCCACTGTATGCTTTATTCAAGAGGGAAGCCTCTAGTGAAACCTATGGCCCCCGGGTCTATTTTCCATCATATGTTTTCAGATATATAAAACCAAAAACACAAAAATACCTCACTGATTTTATTTACCTTTAATATCTATCTCTATTAGATCTCACTCTTGCAAGTGATCGTGAAGGGATTGACAACCCCTTTTTCGCACTGAGTGCAAGTGTTTGTTAGTTTGTGCAGGTGCATATATTGGAGACTTGCTTGTGCCTCCTACTGGATTGATACCTTGGTTCTTAACTGAGGGAAATATTTATCTCTACTTTGGTGCATCACCCTTTACTCTTCAAGGGAAAAATCAATGCAAGCTCAAGAAGTAGCAATAAACTGTCATTGTTCTCAGCTATGATCACCTTTCTTCAGGTGAAGACATATGAGCGGATGAGCAACAAATCATTCGATGCGATGTCGGCTGCTTTCCGCAATTCTAACCCAGATGCGTCTGAGCTACCACACAACTACAGTAAAATGAAGAATTTCCTTCGTGCAGTTGGAATTGGATATGATATGTGAAGGAAATATGCCCTGGAGGCAATAATAAAGTATTATATATTTCCATATATCATGATAAATGTTTATTATTCATGCTAGAATTGTATTAACCGGAAACATAATACATGTGTGAATACATAGACAAACAGAGTGTCACTAGTATGCCTCTACTTGACTAGCTCGTTAATCAAAGATGGTTATGTTTCCTAGCCATAGACATGAGTTGTCATTTGATTAACGGGGTCACCTCATTAGAAGAATGACGTGATTGACTTGACCCATTCCGTTAGCTTAGCACTCGATCGTTTAGTATGTTGCTATTGCTTTCTTCATGACTTATACATGTTCCTATGACTATGAGATTATGCAACTCCCGTTTACCGGAGGAACACTTTGTGTGCTGTAACGCCCGGATAATCATGCCACAGTAATCTCACGTTAATGAGGGCACGTCACCTCTGTCACTGTAATTAATCTCGGGTTAATTCAAAACCATTTCAAATGTAAATTTTAAATAAGTCAAACGACAAAAGTTTTCAAATATTAAAATAAAAATGTTCGGGAGATGCCATATTTTGCATAAGTAAATATGGTGTGGTAAACACATTTTTATAAAATGCCTAAATAGTTCAAATTGGAATAAAACAGAAAAGCAAATAAATAAAAGAAAAGAAATTACAAAAAAAAGAAAACAGAACAAAGAAACAA
>NC_057796.1:321299460-321308015 GCF_018294505.1 Triticum aestivum | reverse complement strand
ATATATAAATAAAAATGAATAAATAATTAAGATAATTAATTAACTTATTTAATCATGTTAATATTAATTAATTAAAGTTAATTAATCCTAATGAATTAATCTAATTAACCTGTTAGTTTAATTAAACAGAATTAGTTTAATTAAACCCTAATTAACCTAACAGAGTATGACACGTGGGTCCCACTGGACCCACGCGACAGTTTGACCCAGTCAACCCCTGTTGGCTGCTGACGTCAGCATGACATCATGCTGATGTCATAAATACATTTTCGAATTAATTTAAATAATTAATTAAATTCCACAAATTAATAAAATCTTTAGAAAATCATATCTTTTAATCCGTAACTCGGATTAAAATATTTTCAACATGAAAGTTGCTCAGAACGACGAGACGAATCCGGATACGCAGTCCGTTCATCCACCACACTTCCCTAACCTATTGAACTCGCAACATTCCCCCTCCGGTCCGTCTGTCCGAAACGCAAAACATCGGGAATACTTTCCCGGGTGTTCCCCCCTTCGCCGGTACCACCTACTGTCGCGTTAGGACACACCTAGTACCGCTCGTTGTCATGTCACGCATCGTCATGCTTATGTTTGCATTGTATTTACTGTTTCTTCCCTCTCTTCTCTCCGGTAGACTACGAGACCGACACTGCTGCTGCCCAGTTCGACTACGGAGTTGACGACCCCTCCTACTTGCCAGAGCAACCAGGCAAGCCCCCCCCTTGACCACCAGATATCGCCTATTCTTCTCTATACTGCTTGCATTAGAGTAGTGTAGCATGTTACTGCTTTCCGATATCCTATCCTGATGCATAGCCTATCCTTGCTACTACTGTTGTTACCTTTACCTGCAATCCTACATGCTTAGTATAGGATGCTAGTTTTCCATCAGTGGCCCTACATTCTTGTCCGTCTGCTGTGCTATACTATCGGGCCGTGATCACCTGGGCGGTGATCACGGGTATATACTTATATACTATATACATGACACATGTGATGACTAAAGTCGGGTCGGCTCGTAGGAGTACCCGCAAGTGGATCTTTGTGGCGGAGCGACAGGGCAGGTTGAGACCGCCTAGGTGAGAGGTGGGCCTGGCCCTGGTCGGCGTTCGCGGATACTTAACACGCTTAACGAGATCTTGGTATTTGATCTGAGTCTGGCCATTTGGTCTATACGCACTAACCATCTACGCGGGAGTAGTTATGGGTATCCCGGCGTCGTGGTATCAGCCGAAGCCTTCGTGACGTCAGCGACTGAGTGGCGCGCGCCGTGTTGGACCGCTTTGACGTAACCGCCGTGATCGTGTGGGTTGCTAGGTCTGCTCGCGGCCGCGTTCGCAACGTGCAGGTGTGCATAGGGCGATGGGCCCAGACCCCTGCGCGCTTAGGATTAGACCGGCGTGCTGACCGCTCTGTTGTGCTTAGGTAGGGCTGCGACGCGTTGATCTTACGAGGCCGGGCATGACCCAGAAAAGTGTGTCCAGCCAAATGGGATCGAGCGTGTTGGGTTATGTGGTGCACCCCTGCAGGGAAGTTTATCTATTCGAATAGCCGTGTCCCTCGGTAAAAGGACGACCCGGAGTTGTACCTTGACCTTATGACAACTAGAACTGGATACTGAATAAAATACACCCTTCCAGGTGCCAGATACAACCCGGTGATCGCTCTCTAACAGGGCGACGAGGAGGGGATCGCCGGGTAGGATTATGCTATGCGATGCTACTTGGAGGACTTCAATCTACTCTCTTCTACATGCTGCAAGATGGAGATGGCCAGAAGCGTAGTCTTCGACAGGACTAGCTATCCCCCTTTTATTCTGGCATTCTGCAGTTCAGTCCACTGATATGCCCCTTTACACATATACCCATGCATATGTAGTGTAGCTCCTTGCTTGCGAGTACTTTGGATGAGTACTCACGGTTGCCTTTCTCCCTCTTTTCCCCCTTTCCTTTCTATCTGGTTGTCGCAACCAGATGTTGGAGTCCAGGAGCCAGATGCCACCGTCGACGACGACACCTACGACACTGGAGGTGCCTACTACTACGTGCAGCCCGCTGACGACGACCAGGAGTAGTTAGGAGGATCCCAGGTAGGAGGCCTGCGCCTCGTTCGATCTGTATCCCAGTTTGTGCTAGCCTTCTTAAGGCAAACTTGTTTAACTTATGTCTGTACTCAGATTTTGTTGCTTCCGCTGACTCGTCTATGATCGAGCACTTGTATTCAAGCCCTCGAGGCCCCTGGCTTGTATTATGATGCTTGTATGACTTATTTATGTTGTAGAGTTGTGTTGTGATATCTTCCCGTGAGTCCCTGATCTTGATCGTACACATTTGCGTGCATGATTAGTGTACGGTCAAATCATGGGCGTCACAAGTTGGTATCAGAGCCGACTGCCTGTAGGAATCCCCCTTCCACACTCCTTGGCCGAAGTCGAGTCTAGACATTACAAAACTTTTTACTAACATGGCTGTGTGTCTTACGGGCCCACGTCGTCATTGGGTGGTACTAGGATCTTTTACTCCTCGACCTTTACTCTCGGACTCTAAACTCTCTTCTACTCGGGTTAAACGAATTTACTAACTCTAACACTAGGATCCCGTGACCGCATTCACCCCAAAGTTGGATGAGCCATAGTTGTTTCTTAGAATAGTATTTTGAACAATTCACACACTGTCATTTGACTCCTTTGAAACGTCTTTGCTTTCAGATGGAACCCACGAGGCAGGTCGTGCGCCACACGACGGCCATTGGTGCCTCGGGATCACCTGCGGTGCTAGCTGAGATGATGACCTATCTGGGTTATCGCTGGCACCCTGAGTACACCGTCTACGAGGAGTACCAGGACTTTAACCAGGAGCAGTACCGTGCCATCGTCCACCTCTACTCGCGGGAGTATGACTCCACTACTGTGCTGTACACCGCACATGGTGTTGGTGTCACCATCGATATGGCTGTCCACGATGCTGCCTATGCTGCTCTGACACGTCTTCGTGTAGAGTATCGGGAGTTGGACACCTCCCCTTTCAGGCACATTGCTATCGCATCTGATGTTGGTGCGGAGGGATACTATACTGCTGCCTACTCCATTGTCACCCGAGAGCCCTTCTACCATCAGAACCTGGTTCTGCATGCTGATGGGCTGGATCGAGCTAACCGAGCTCTTCGCCACGAGATGTACACCACCCGTCAGCACCTTTACCGTGCTCTGACGCTGCTGCACCCCTTTGTCCGATCTGGACAGCTACCGCGTACTGCGATCTACCCAGCCAGGACCGTGATGCCCCACGGTGTCGGTTGGCAAGAGGTGGGAGGCTACTCTCCCGCACTTGGTCCTCTTCTGCCACCTGAGCGTCGGGCTCTACACCTGAGTATCCGCGGCCCCCAGTCTGCTGACGTGGAGGGCTATCCGTTGCCTCACTACCAGCTGTCGGGCTACGATTACCTCCACAGTACCTCTTGGGACTGATGTAGGCTTGTTTGTAGTGTTAGATGCATTCGCGGCGAGCCTGTGTGCCGCCTATGTTGTTTTAGTCTATGTACTGAACTCTGTGTACTGAACTCTATGCATGACCCCTTTTGTAAGTTATGCCGACTACTATGTAGTAGCTATCGTGCTCCTTTCATTATGCATGTTTCATCATGAATGATTCTTGTCTTTGCAAATTTTCTCAATGCTGAACTACCCCTGTTATATATTAGCAGGATGGTTAGACCAGGTGGTCGTGGTCGTGGTGGCGATGCCCCACCACCACCTGAGTACATGGCTGGTATGATCCAACAGTTTGAACTGAACCGCCAATTCATGGAAAATATGATGGCTCAGTTTCCTCGCCCCAATATGGACCAGCAACCAACCCTAGTAACTCTGCAGGAATTCATGCGCCTCAATCCAACTATGTACCGCAGCTCAACTCAGCCTCTGGATGCTGATGACTGGCTTCGTGACATCACCTATGAGATGGAGTCTGCCAATGTAGCCCCTGCCAGCTATGTCAACTTTGCTTCCTTCTTTCTGAAGGGACCCGCAGCTCAATGGTGGGACAGCCACAGGCGTACTCTGCCAGCTGGAACAATCATCACCTGGCCAGACTTCCAAGCTGCTTTCCGTGCCCGCTTCATTCCTCAAGGAGTCATGGACCGGAAGAAGCGTGAGTTCCGCAACCTCACCCAAGGCAACAAAACTGTTGAAGCTTATCAGTGGGAGTTTCTGGACTTGTCTCGCTATGCTGAGGAGGACATTGCAACTGATGCACGCAGACAGGAGAAGTTCCGTGATGGCCTCCAGGCTGACATCAAGCTCGCACTTCTAGTGCATGACTTCGCCGATTTCGCCACCTTGGTGAATAAGGCCATCAATGTCGAGACTGGTCTGCAGGAATACCAGAGCTCTCAGAGGCGCAACCGTGACACGGGCTCATCTTCGGTCCCGCCCTCGCAGAAGCGAAAGATATGGATCCCGAACAGCATGTACCGTCCAAATGCACCTGCTCCAAGGAAATCTTATGCTGCACCGCGTCTGCCTCCTCCACCATCTAGGCAGTCAAAGCTACCAGCTCCCCCACCTGGGGCTCCTGTTCCCACTTCCGATAATGGTCTGTGCTACAAGTGTGGTCAACCGGGTCACTTTGCCAGGAACTGCTATCAGAATCAGAACCAGAATCAACTGGCCCTTCCAGCAGCTGGCCGTGGTAACAACCAGCCCCGCAACAACAATGCTAAGTCTTATGGTCGTGCTCATACCAACCACGTTGATCTCAACGAGGCTCATGACCAGCCTGCTACTGTGATGGGTACACTCCTCGTAAATTCAGTACCAGCATCCGTTTTATTTGATACAGGAGCATCCCATTCATTCATTTCAGCAGAATTTGCATTCCTGCATGGCATTAAATACGAAGAGATGAACACTCCGCTAGTGGTACACACCCCTGCGGGCCAATGTCAAACCTCTATGGTTAGTCACGACGTTCCTGTTGAAATTGAAGGACTGGAATTTCTTGTCTCTCCCATCGTACTGAAGTCCTGTAGCATTGATCTCATTCTGGGAATGAATTGGTTAAAAGCGCATACTGCTTCAATCGTTTGCACCACTAAGACCGTCCATCTGCTACACCCTTCAGATGAGATAGTTACTTACCAAGCCCATCTGGTGTAATATGCCGAGGCAAGGCTCTATGCATTGAATGCATTGAACGCTGCACCACTCGAGGGCATTGAAAACATTCCCGTCGTGCGTGAATTCCTCGACGTCTTCCCTGAAGAACTTCCAGGGATTCCCCCTGCTAGAGCTGTCGAATTCATCATCGACTTGAAACCAGGCACCACTCCTATAGCCAAGCGACCCTACAAGATGCCGCTGCATGAACTCCTTGAGCTTAAGGAGGAAATCGACAATTCTCTTCGCAAAGGATTCATTCGCCCAAGTTGCTCTCCTTGGGGAGCACCTTCTCTCTTTGTCAAGAAGAAGGATGGGACAAACCGATTGGTTCAAGACTACCGTCCTATAAACCAAGCTACCATTCAGAATAAATACCCTCTTCCTCGGATCAATGATCTGTATGATCAACTGGCGGGTTCGTCAGTGTTCTCTAAGCTCGACTTGAGGTTGGGTTACCACCAGATCCGTGTTCGCGAAGAGGATATCCCAAAGACCGCCTTCGTGACTCGCTATGGTTCATACGAGTACACCGTCATGTCTTTCGGTTTAACCAATGCTCCAGCCACCTTCTCTCGTCTGATGAACTATATATTCATGGATTACCTCGACAAGTTCGTCGTGGTTTATCTGGATGATATCCTGGTATTTTCCAAGAACGAAGAAGAACATGCTGAACATCTTCGACTTGTGCTGGAAAAGCTACGAGAGCATCAACTATATGCCAAGTTCTCCAAATGTGAATTCTGGCTACCGAAAGTAACCTATCTTGGGCATGTCATCTCTAAGGATGGTATTGCCGTCAACCCCGAGCGAGTTCAGGCTATTCTTGATTGGACTCCTCCCAAGAACGTTAAGCAAGTCAGAAGTTTTCTCGGTCTCGCCAGCTATTGCCGTAGATTCGTCGAAAACTTCTCCAAGATCGCCAGGCCTCTGACTAACCTGTTGCATAAGGGCGTCAAGTTCCAATGGACAGACAAATGTCAGGAAAGTTTCTAGGCACTCAAAGACAAGTTGACTTCTGCTCCAGTTCTAGCTCCACCTGATACTAAGAAGGACTTCGTCATTTACCGCGACGCTTCCCGTCAAGGATTAGGCTGTGTCCTAATGCAAGACCGCAAAGTGATTGCTTATGCCTCTCGGCAATTGCGCCCTCACGAAGAGAACTACCCAGTTCACGACCTCGAACTTGCTGTCGTCATTCATGCGCTGAAGCAGTGGCGACATTACCTTCTCGGTAATCGTTGCGAGATCTTCACTGACCACCAAAGTCTAAAGTATCTGTTTACTCAGCCAGACCTGAACCTCCGTCAGCAGAGATGGATGGAGCTTGTTGCAGACTTTGACTTGGGTATTTCCTATACGCCAGGCAAGGCTAATGTAATGGCTGACGCCTTGAGCCGCAAGTCTTACTGCAACCACCTCCAGGTTCACAAAGTTTAGCCCTCGCTTGTTGAAGAATTCAGGAAGCTGAACCTCCATATTGTTCCTCCGGGTGCACTCGCTCCCCCTCCTAAGGAGTTTGGCAAGGTGAACCTCCACGTTGTTACCCAGGGTTCCCTCAATACCCTAGTTGCTAAACCAGATCTCGTGGATAGCATCAAAAGGCTACAGAAGTATGACTCTGAAGCCCACAAGATTAAGCGCTACCTCGCAGAAGGAAAGCCCTCATTCTTCACTATTGCTGAAGATGGCACCTTATACTTCAAGGGCCGCCTAGTGGTGCCATGTGCAGAGAAAAACCTGGATATGACACAGGAAGTTATGAAAGAAGCTCATGATACGCCTCTATGTATCCATCCTGGTAGTACAAAGATGTACCAAGACATCCGTCAGAGATTCTGGTGGTCTAATATGAAGCAAGACATTGCTCGTTATGTTGCTGAGTGTGACGTTTGCCGTCGTATCAAAGCAGAACATCAAAGGCCTGCTGGAACTCTGCAACCTATCTCTATTCCTGAATGGAAATGGGACCATGTTGAGATGGACTTCGTCACTGGATTTCCCAAATCACAGAAAGGTAATGATGCTATTCTTGTCGTCATTGACCGGCTTTCCAAAGTTGCACATTTCCTGGCGGTCAAAGAAACGATCACTGCTAGCCAGTTGGCAATGCTCTATATGTCCAGGATTGTTTCACTCCATGGTATTCCATTGGTTATCAGCTCAGACCGTGGCAGCTTATTCACTTCAAGATTCTGGGCAAGTTTCCAAGAAGCTATGGGAACTCATCTGTCATTCAGTACTGCATTTCATCCTCAGTCGCAAGGGCAAGTTGAACGTGTCAACCAAGTTCTCGAAGACATGCTTCGAGCTTGTGTTATTTCCTTCAGCAAGAAATGGGAGGAATCTCTCCCGTATGTTGAGTTCTCTTATAATAATAGCTATCAAGCTAGTCTGAAGATGGCCCCCTTCGAAGTGTTATATGGACGAAAGTGTTGAACCCCTCTGAACTGGTCAGAAACTGGGGAACGTCCACTCTTTGGTCCGGATATTATCCAAGATGCCGAAGAACAAGTCCGCATTATCCGTGAGAATCTCAAGACTGCTCAGTCACGTCAGAAGAGTCAGTATGACCGTCATCATAAAGACATGGTCTATCAACCTGGCGAAAAGGCTTATCTTCGAGTCACACCTATGAAGGGTGCTCACCGCTTCGGGATCAAGGGCAAGCTAGCTCCTCGATATATTGGCCCATTCACTATTCTCGAAAGGCGTGGAAAAGTGGCATACCAACTGGAGCTACCGCCGAACCTTTCTCAGGTTCACGATGTGTTCCATGTGTCACAGCTCCGCCGTTGCTTCAAGGACCCAATCCGAGCTGTGGATCATGAAGTGCTCGAATTGCAGCAAGACCTCTCCTATAAGGAGCATCCGGTCCGCATTCTCGACCAAGCTGAACGCCGCACACGTCAGAAGGCGATCAAGTTTCTCAAAGTCCAGTGGTCGCACCATTCTGAAGATGAAGCCACTTGGGAACGAGAGGATAGTCTACGCGAAGAATACCCCGCACTGTTTCCTTCTACCTCCTAAATCTCGGGACGAGATTTCTTGTAGTGGAGGAGATTTGTAACGCCCGGATAATCATGCCACAGTAATCTCACGTTAATGAGGGCACGTCACCTCTGTCACTGTAATTAATCTCGGGTTAATTCAAAACCATTTTAAATAAGTCAAACGACAAAAGTTTTCAAATATTAAAATAAAAATGTTCGGGAGATGACATATTTTGCATAAGTAAATATGGTGTGGTAAACACATTTTTATAAAATGCCTAAATAGTTTAAATTGGAATAAAACAGAAAAGCAAATAAATAAAAGAAAAGAAATTACAAAAAAACAGAACAAAGAAACAAAAAAAAGAAATAAAACAACCCCCCCCCAAACTGGACCC
>NC_057796.1:321290798-321297411 GCF_018294505.1 Triticum aestivum | reverse complement strand
TAATAATAATAAACTAGTTAATAAAAATTAATAAATATATAAATAAAAATGAATAATAAAAATAAATAAATAAATAAGATAATTAATTAACTTATTTAATCATGTTAATATTAATTAATTAAAGTTAATTAATCCTAATGAATTAATCTAATTAACCTGTTAGTTTAATTAAACAGAATTAGTTTAATTAAGCCCTAATTAACCTAACAGAGTATGACACGTGGGTCCCACTGGACCCACGCGACAGTTTGACCCAGTCAACCCCTGTTGACTGCTGACGTCAGCATGACATCATGCTGATGTCATAAATACATTTTCGAATTAATTTAAATAATTAATTAAATTCCAGAAATTAATAAAATCTTTAGAAAATCATATCTTTTAATCCGTAACTCGGATTAAAATATTTTCAACATGAAAGTTGCTCAGAACGACGAGACGAATCCGGATACGCAGTCCGTTCGTCCACCACACCTCCCTAACCTATCGAACTCGCAACTTTCCCCCTCCGGTCCGTTTGTCCGAAACGCAAAACATCGGGAATACTTTCTCGGGTGTTCCCCCCTTCGCCGGTACCACCTACTGTCGCGTTAGGACACACCTAGTACCGCTCGTTGTCATGTCACGCATCGTCATGCTTATGTTTGCATTGTATTTACTGTTTCTTCCCCCTCTTCTCTCCAGTAGACTACGAGACCGACACTGCTGCTGCCCAGTTCGACTACGGAGTTGACGACCCCTCCTACTTGCCAGAGCAACCAGGCGAGCCCCCCCCCCTTGATCACCAGATATCGCCTATTCTTCTCTATACTGCTTGCATTAGAGTAGTGTAGCATGTTACTGCTTTCCGATATCCTATCCTGATGCATAGCCTATCCTTGCTACTACTGTTGTTACCTTTACCTGCAATCCTACATGCTTAGTATAGGATGCTAGTTTTCCATCAGTGGCCCTACATTCTTGTCCGTCTGCTGTGCTATACTATCGGGCCGTGATCACCTGGGCGGTGATCACGGGTATATACTTATATACTATATACATGACACATGTGATGACTAAAGTCGGGTCGGCTCGTAGGAGTACCCGCAAGTGGATCTTTGTGGCGGAGCGACAGGGCAGGTTGAGACCACATAGGTGAGAGGTGGGCCTGGCCCTGGTCGGCGTTCGCGGATACTTAACACGCTTAACGAGATCTTGGTATTTGATCTGAGTCTGGCCATTTGGTCTATACGCACTAACCATCTACGCGGGAGTAGTTATGGGTATCCCGGCGTCGTGGTATCAGCCGAAGCCTTCGTGACGTCAGCGACTGAGTGGCGCGCGCCGTGTTGGACCGCTTTGACGTAACCGTCGTGATCGTGTGGGTTGCTAGGTCTGCTCGCGGCCGCGTTCGCAACGTGCAGGTGTGCATAGGGCGATGGGCCCAGACCCCTGCGCGCTTAGGATTAGACCGGCGTGCTGACCGCTCTGTTGTGCTTAGGTAGGGCTGCGACGCGTTGATCTTACGAGGCCGGGCATGACCCAGAAAAGTGTGTCCGGCCAAATGGGATCGAGCGTGTTGGGTTATGTGGTGCACCCCTGCAGGGAAGTTTAGCTATTCGAATAGCCGTGTCCCTCGGTAAAAGGACGACCCGGAGTTGTACCTTGACCTTATGACAACTAGAACTGGATACTGAATAAAATACACCTTCCAAGTGCCAGATACAACCCGGTGATCGCTCTCTAACAGGGCGACGAGGAGGGGATCGCCGGGTAGATTTATGCTATGCGATGCTACTTGGAGGACTTCAATCTACTCTCTTCTACATGCTGCAAGATGGAGATGGCCAGAAGCGTAGTCTTCGACAGGACTAGCTATCCCCCTTTTATTCTGGCATTCTGCAGTTCAGTCCACTGATATGCCCCTTTACACATATACCCATGCATATGTAGTGTAGCTCCTTGCTTGCGAGTACTTTGGATGAGTACTCACGGTTGCCTTTCTCCCTCTTTTCCCCCTTTCCTTTCTATCTGGTTGTCGCAACCAGATGTTGGAGTCCAGGAGCCAGACGCCACCACCGACGACGACACCTACGACACTGGAGGTGCCTACTACTACGTGCAGCCCGCTGACGACGACCAGGAGTAGTTAGGAGGATCCCAGGCAGGAGGCCTGCGCCTCGTTCGATCTGTATCCCATTTTGTGCTAGCCTTCTTAAGGCAAACTTGTTTAACTTATGTCTGTACTCAGATTTTGTTGCTTCCGCTGACTCGTCTATGATCGAGCACTTGTATTCGAGCCCTCGAGGCCCCTGGCTTGT
The DNA here is from genome assembly GCF_018294505.1 of Triticum aestivum. NCBI lineage: Eukaryota > Viridiplantae > Streptophyta > Magnoliopsida > Poales > Poaceae > Triticum > Triticum aestivum. The sequence goes on along the minus strand of NC_057796.1, from coordinate 321,295,111 downwards.
ATTATGATGCTTGTATGACTTATTTATGTTGTAGAGTTGTGTTGTGATATCTTCCCGTGAGTCCCTGATCTTGATCGTACACATTTGTGTGCATGATTAGTGTACGGTCAAATCGGGGGCGTCACATGTGCTAAAAAAGCGTCACAACGTAACTGGGTGATTATAAAGGTGCTCTACAGGTTTCTCCAAAGGTACTTGTTGGGTTGGCGTATTTCAAGATTAGGATTTGTCACTCCGATTGTCGGAGAGGTATCTCTGGGCCCACTCGGTAATGCACATCACTATAAGCCTTGCAAGCATTGTGACTAATGAGTTAGTTGCAGAATGATGTATTACGGAACGAGTAAAGAGACTTGCCGGTAACAAGATTGAACTAGGTATCGAGATACCGACGATCGAATCTCGGGCAAGTAACATACCGATGACAAAGGGAACAACGTATGTTGTTATGCGTTCTGACCGATAAAGATCTTCGTAGAATATGTAGGAACCAATATGAGCATCCAGGTTCCGCTATTGGTTATTGACCGGAGAGGTGTCTCGGTCATGTCTACATAGTTCTCGAACCCGTAGGGTCCGCACGCCTAACGTTACGATGACAGTTATATTATGAGTTTATATGTTTTGATGTACTGAAGGTTGTTCGGAGTCCCAGATGTGATCACGAACATGACGAGGAGTCTCGAAATGGTTGAGACATAAAGATTGATATATTGGAAGCCTATGTTTGGACATCGGAAGTGTTCCGGTGAAATCGGGATTTTTCCGGAGTACCGGGAGGTTACCGGAACCCCCCGGTAACTTAATGGGCCTTAGTGGGCCTAGGTGGAAGAGAGGAGAGGAGGCCAGGGCAGGGCTGCGCCCCCCTTCCCCCCAGTCCGAATAGGACAAGGAGAAGGGGGCGGCGCCCCCCTTCCTTCCTCCCCTCCACCTCTTCCCCCTTCCACTCCTAGTCCAACATGGAAAAAGGGGGGAGTCCTACTCCCGGTAGGAGTAGGATTCCTCCTGGCGCGCCACACCTCCTTGGCCGGTGGCCTCCCCCTTGCACCTTTATATACGGGGGCAGGGGGCACCTCTAGACACACAATTGATCAACGATCTTTTAGCCGTGTGCGGTGCCCCCCTCCACCATATTACACCTCGATAATATCGTAGCGGAGCTTAGGCGAATGTAACGCCCACGATACGGCTATATCTCCCACGTGTCGAGCCACGACTTAGAGGCATAACCGCATAGTGGTTTTGTCGCAAGAAGGGTCGTCTTCACACAATCCCATGTAATGAACAAGAATGGGATAAAGAGTTGGCTTACAATCGCCACTTCACACAATACATGAATAAATATCATACAGCATCCAAAAAAAAGCATATAGACCGACTACGGTCAAAATCCAGATGAAAATAAGACAACCCCAAATGCTAGATCCCCGATCTTCCCAACTGGGCTCCACTACTGATCATCAGGAAAAGACACATAGTAACGACCACGTTCCTCGTCGAACTCCCACTTGAGATCGACCCCATCATCTGCACTGGCATCGTCGGCACCTGCAACTGTTTTGGTAGAATCTGTGAGTCACGGGGACTCAGCAATCTCACACCCGCAAGATCAAGACTATTTAAGCTTATAGGAAAGGATGGTGTAATGAGGTGGAACTGCAGCGGCAATAAGCATATATGGTGGCTAACATACGCGAGAGAGAGCGAGAAGAGAAGCAACGGAGCGGTCGTCAACTAGCAATGACCAAGAAGTGATCCTGAACACCTACTTGCGTCATACATAACTCAGACCGTGTTCACTTCCCGGACTCCGCCGAGAAGAGACCATCACGGCTACACACGCAGTTGATGTATTTTAATTGGGTCAAGTGACAAGTTCTCTACAACCGGACATTAACAAATTCCCATCTGCCTCATAACCGCGGGCACGGCTTTCGAAAGATACTACCCTGCAGGGGTGTCCCAACTTAGCCCATCATAACCTCTCACGGTCAACGAAGGATAAACCTTCTCCCGGAAAGACCCGATCAGTCTCGGAATCCCGGTTTACAAGACATCTCGACAATGGTAAAACAAGACCAGCAAAGCCCCCGAATGTGCCGACAAATCCCGATAGGTGCTGAACATATCTCGTTCTCAGGGCACAACGGATGAGCCAGACGTCGGGTTGGCATAGACCCTGGTTGCCCAGGGGGCGCCGGACATCGCTCGGTTTGGGCCAGCACTCGAAGGAGCACTGGTCCGGGGGTGTAAAATAAAGATGACCCTCGGGCTCGCGAAAACCTGGTGGAAAAGGCTTAGGTGGCAAATGGTAAAACCAAAGTTGGGCCTTGCTGGAGGAGTTTTATTCAAGGCGAACTGTCAAGGGGGTCCCATAAATCACCCGACCGCGTAAGGAACGCAAACTCAAGGAACATAATCCCGGTATATCAGTAACTAGGGCGGCAAGAGTGGAACAAAACACCAGGCATAAGGCCGAGCCTTCCACCCTTAACCAAATATATAGATGCATTAATTAAATAAGAGATATTGTGATATCCCAACATATCCATGTTCCGACAAGGAACAAACTTCAACTTCACCTGCAACTAGCAACGCTATAAGAGGGGCTGAGCAAAAGCGGTAACTTAGCCAATCAACGGTTAGCTAGGAAAGGATGGTTAGAGGCTGACATGGCAAAATGGGTGACATGACATAGCAAGTGATAGGTAGCGGAGCATGGCAATAGAGCGAACAACTAGCATAGCAAAGATAGAAGTGATTTCGAAGGGTGGTCATCTTGCCTGCAGGGTTCTCAGAGTTGTCGAAAGCTTGATCCTCGTAAGTGTACTCGACAGGTTCCTCATTCACGAACTCATCTCCCGGCTCTACCCAAGACAAGAACACAAACAAACGGAACCACAATCAACAACGAGAAATGCGCAAGCAACATGATGCAAAACATGTATGATATGCAAGATATGATATGCGATGCATATGCGTGCTCCGGAAGGAAAGATGATGAAAATGGAAGTAACTTGGAAAACCAAGCATGCCACTGGAAAGGTGAGATGATTTCGGTCGAAATCGATATAAAGATCACCGGAATCGGATGCACGGTTTGCAAATGGCAAGCAAAACAAGAATGACACGAATCTGCGATAAACAGCAAGATAGCACTTAAAATGCAACAAGCAACAATGCTACAGCACCCAAACATAGCAACAACGCACATGGTAGTAATATACAGGAGATGCTTGACAAAATATGAACACTGAGCTACGGCTAGTTCACAACATATCAAGCTCAAACAAGCATGGCAAAAGTGCAAAAGATAACAGGATCACAGACTTGGTGAAAAACTGGACATGGCAGAAAACAGCATCAGGTAGCAATATTCAGAGCACGAAATCAACATGCTACAGAACTTAACATAGCAAAACAAGGCATGGCAGTGTTCTACTAAATGCACATGACAAAAGTCCCTTACTGACCATAAGAAACTGCCAGAAATATTATATAGCAACAGTAGAGCAAGATTGAGTCATGCTACGGCACTCCATAATTGCAAACAATTGCAGCAATGGATCAATTACAACTATAGATACAAAACATCCTTACTGAACATCTCCAAAATATGCATGGATCTCTCTGTAGCATCAAGTTTACATGGCAACAAAATAACAGCAGATGAGGACTTAGATAAAACACTAAGTCCCTGAAATCAGAAATATTACGGGGCCTACTTTGCATGCTTGTGCTAGTCACCAAAGAGATCACAAAACTACATGGCATACACCCTTGGAAAGATGGCATGGCATACTTCAAAACACATGTAGAGCTCTTGCCCAAAAGATGCACAGATTTAATGGTACAAAAATGACAAATCTCCAAGTTCTGATAAGAACCAGAGAATAACAGCAACTAGCCCTCTTCCAACAGAGATTTGGGCATCAAGATGACCTCTAATGAACATGGTGCAATTGAACAAAATGAATAGCATCGTGAGACGAACAATTTGACATATTACACGCGCGAATCGGAGCTACATGCACGGAGTTATGGAGCTATGAACATGGCAAGATGCTGAGAAAATCCAACACTTAGAAAATATTTCGGGGGGGTACGAGGAGAAAGTCAACGGGGCTACCTTCGATCGGATCTGGCCGGAGAGCTCGGGCTCGTGCTCGTCGCCGGCGGGAGAGAAGAGGAGGCGGGCGGCCGGAGAGGAGAGGATGGCCGGCGGGGCCGACGGGGAGGCGGTCGGCGGCGGGCGGCGAGCCGCGGCGGAGCCGGCCGGCGGCGGGGCGGCGCAGCTCCGGGCGGAGGCGGCG
>NC_057796.1:321250672-321290368 GCF_018294505.1 Triticum aestivum | reverse complement strand
CGGGAGAGGTCGGCTGCGGTGCCGGACGCGTCCGGCGGCGCGGAGGGAAATTTTCTAGGGTTGGACTGAGTTTGATTTTTGGGATGCCCACATATTTGTAGGTAGAGGGAGCTAGGAGGCTCCAAATGAGGTGCGGTTTTCGCCCACACGATCGTGATCGAACGACCTAGAGCATGGAAGAGAGTTTGGTGGGTTTTGGGCTGGTTTTTGAGGGGGGTTTGCTGGACACTCAAATGGACTTTGCGGATGCCCGGTTAACCGTTGGAGTACCAAACGACCTCCGAATGGAACGAAACTTGACCGGTAGTCTCCGGGTGGTATATTGAGGCCACTTGACAAGCCTCGGTCCATTCCGAGAAAGTTTGACACCCGCACACGAAAGAAAACGAAAGGGGTGCACCGGAGGAGATAGGAGCGCCGGATTGCAAAACGGACAACGGGGAAAAGCTCGGATGCATGAGACGAACACGTATGCAAATGCAATGTACATGATGACATGATATGAAAATGCATGACAAGACAAAAAGCAAAACGAAAGACAAAACCCGACCACAGAGGGAATATCATAACACATAGCCGGAAATGGCAAGAGTCGGAGTTACAAATATGGCAAGTTACAAGCGGGGTGTTACAACACTCCACCACTACGAGAGGATCTCGTCCCAAGATCTAGGACTGAAAGAACTCCGGATATTCGGAACGGAGGTGGTCCTCGCGTTCCTAGGTGGCTTCCCGGTCGGAATGGTGCGACCACTTCACTTTCATGAATTTGATTGACTTGTTGCGAGTCTTGCGCTCAGTTTCTTCAAGAATAGCAACGGGGTGCTCATGATAAGACAAATCTTCCTGGAGGTCAATCTCTTCGAAGTTGATAGTGCGCTCAGGCGTCTTGAAGCACTTGCGGAGCTGTGACACGTGGAACACATCGTGCACGTTCGCGAAGTTGGAAGGAAGCTCAAGTTGATAGGCGAGGTCGCCTCTTTTGCCAATGATCTTGAAAGGACCCACGTATCTAGGGGCAAGCTTCCCTTTGATACCGAAGCGACGAGTGCCTTTCATTGGAGAGACGCGGAGGTAGACATGGTCTCCGATCTCGAAAGCCAAATCACGATGCTTACTATCATAGTAGCTCTTCTGGCGCGATTGCGCGGCTTTGAGATTATCACGGATGACTTTACACATTTCTTCAGCTTCAGTGATTAAGTCATTGCCAAGAAGTTGGCGTTCCCCAGTCTCTGACCAATTGAGAGGAGTACGGCACTTTCTGCCATAGAGAATCTCGAATGGGGCCTTGCCCGAACTCGCTTGGAAGCTGTTGTTGTAGGAGAATTCAGCATAAGGAAGACAATCTTCCCATTTCATGCCAAAGGGAATGACACAAGCCCTGAGCATATCTTCAAGAATTTGGTTGACTCGCTCGACTTGGCCACTAGTTTGAGGATGGAAAGCTGTGCTGAAGCGAATGTTTGTGCCCATGGCCTTCTGGAAGGAGTCCCAGAACTTAGAGGTGAAGATGCTTCCACGATCAGAAGAAATCAATTGTGGAATGCCGTGCAAGGAGACAATTCTGGAGGTGTAAAGCTCTGCCAGCTGAGCTGCTGTGATGGATTCTTTGATAGGAAGGAAATGAGCCACTTTAGAGAGCTTGTCAATAACAACGAAGATAGCATCATTTCCGCGCTTGGACTTTGGAAAACCAGTGACGAAGTCCATTTCTATGTGATCAAACTTCCATTCCGGGATAGCAAGAGGTTGGAGGAGACCAGCTGGTCGTTGGTGTTCTGCTTTCACTCTTTGGCAGACATCACATTCATTCACGAACTGCGCAATTTCTCGCTTCATTCGAGTCCACCAATACGACTGCTTGAGGTCATGATACATCTTCGTACTTCCAGGATGAATGGACAGGAGAGAATTGTGCGCCTCGTTCATTATGACTTTCCTTAGATCACCTTTAGGAACCACAATCCGGTCCTCGAAGAATAAAGTGTCTCTGTCATCAATGCGATAGCACTTGTATTTGGAAAGACCCTTGTCGATACCACGTTTCACCTTCTTCACCATGGCATCAAGGAGTTGTGCCTCACGAATTTGATCTTCCAAAGTAGGAGAGACTATTAGGTTGGCAAGAAAGCCTTGAGGAACAACTTGGAGATTCAGCTTACGGAAAGCTTCACAAAGATCCGGTTGGAAAGGCTTGAGAATTAAGCTGTTGCAATAAGCCTTCCTGCTTAAAGCATCTGCAATGACATTGGCCTTGCCTGGAGTATATTCAATACTCGGATTGTACTCTTGAATCATTTCGACCCATCAAGTCTGCCTGAGGTTGAGGTTGGGTTGAGTGAAGATGTACTTGAGACTCTTGTGATCGGTGAAAATGTCCACTTGTCTTCCCAACAAGAGATGTCTCCACGTTATTAATGCATGGACAACTGCCGCCAACTCAAGATCGTGAGTGGGGTAGTTCTTCTCGTTGGTCTTCAACTGACGAGAGGTATAGGCCACAACTTTCTTCTCTTGCATTAACACAGCACCGAGACATTGGAGAGAAGCATCACAGAAAACTTCATACGGCTTGGATTCATCAGGAGGAGTCAAGACAGGAGCGGTGACTAGTTTCTCTTTGAGAGTGTTGAAAGCAACATCGCACTCAGGAGACCAGACATATTTCACATGCTTCTGTAGGAGGTTGGAAAGAGGCTTTGCAATCTTGGAGAAATTCTCAACGAATCTTCGGCAATAGCTTGCAAGACCAAGAAAACTGCGAAGTTGCTTGACATTTTGAGGAGGTTCCCAATTCAAAACTACGGACACCTTCTCGGGGTTAACAGCGATGCCCTTGGCAGAGATGATGTGACCAAGGAAAAGAACTTCATCGAGCGAAAACTCACATTTAGAGAACTTCGCATAGAATTGATACTCTCTGAGCTTGTCGAGCACCAATCGCAAATGTTTGGCATGATCCTGCTTATTCTTGGAGAAGACCAAGATATCATCGAGATACACCAGAACGAATTCATTGGTATAGGGGTTGAAGATGAAATTCATCATCCGAGAGAACACTGGAGGAGCATTGACAAGGCCGAAAGACACGACAGTATATTCATATGAACCAAAGCTTGTTCTGAATGCTGTCTTGGGAATATCTTCTTCACGAATGCGAATCTGATGATAACCCATACGAAGGTCAAGCTTCGAGAATACTTTAGCCCCTTTGAGTTGCTCAAATAGCTCATTGATGTTGGGAAGTGGATACTTGTTCTTGATTGTCTTCTTGTTCAATGGACGGTAGTCGACACAAAGTCGGTCCGTGCCATCCTTCTTCTTGACAAAAAGAACACCACAACCCCATGGGGAAGAACTCGGTCTGATCAAACCCAGACGTTCTTGTTCATCGAGCTGCTTCTTCAATTCCTTCGGCTCGTTGGGTCCAAGCTTGTATGGACGCTTGCAAACGGGTTCAGTACCAGGCTCTAGTTCGATAACGAACTCAACTGGCCGATGAGGAGGCATACCCGGAAGCTCTTCCGGAAAGACATCTTGATACTCGCAAACGACTGGAATTTGAGAGATGGCATTCAATTCTCCCTTCTCATTGAGAGAGAAAAACCGAATGGTTTCATCACGAGCAGCATAAATAATCACATCCTCAGACGAGTGTGTTAATTGAATTTCCCTGGCAGCACAATCAAGTTGAGCCTTGTGCTTAGAAAGCCAGTCCATCTCGAGAATAAGATCAATATCCGAGTCACCAAGAACAATTGGAGAAGACTGAAATTTATAGTTTCCCATCTTGATGGTAACATTCGGAACCATAGAGCTTGCATTCATGAATTTACCCAGAGAGAAAACTGATAACGGTCTAGGCAAATCTTGATAAACCAACTCATGCTTAAATGCAAATGGTCTTGATATGAAAGAAAGCGATGCACCAGTATCAAAAAGAACTTTTGCAGGAATATCATTAACAGGAAGATTACCCATTATCACATCAGTAGATTCCTCCGCTTGAGCTGCATTCATCATGTTCACCTTTGCAGACTTTGGATTATGCTTGACCACTGCATTGCTGGAAGATCTGACAGGAGGAGGAGGAGGAAGACGCCTTTGGTTGAAGCACTTGTTAGCATAGTGACCTTTCTGCTGACATTTGTTGCAAGTCACCTCTGAGAGTGGACGGTGATAAGGAACATTGGACTTTGGAGCTTGATTCTGAGACTTGTTCTGATAGCCAGAGTTGGAAGAGTTGGAAGAACCATGGCCACCTTTGTTCTTCTGCTGGTAAGGCTGACGAAACGGAGGAGGAGGAGGCAACCAGAACTTCTGTTGCTTAGCTGTCACAAGTGAGGAAGAAGAAGACTGAACTGCGTCCCTGACTCTTTTCTTAGAAGCCTCACACTTGAGCTGAGCAGCCTCTTGCTTCAGTGCCATATTATAGAATTGATCAAACTGAGTAGGCTCAACAAGAACGAGAGCTAACTGCAGATCCTCTTTAAGGCCACCTCTGAAGTGATAGATCATGCTCTTTTCATCAGGAACGTCTTGTTTAGCAAAGCGAGCAAGTTTCTGAAACTGGATGTTGTATTGATACACAGACATGTTGCCTTGCTTGAGATTGCGGAACTCCTCACGCTTGCTCTCAACAACACTTTGTGGAATGTGGTGCGCTTTGAAGTCCCGACAGAAGTCAGTCCAAGTGATCACATGACCTCCTCTGGAATCTTTGTATTGTTGATACCAATCAGCAGCTTGGTCCTTGAGCTGGAAAGAAGCGAACTTGACATAGTCCTCAGGCCTGACATTGCTACATTCAAAATGCTTGTTGATGTCCACGAGCCAATCATCGGCATCCGTGGCCTCGGCACAGTAGCTGAAAGACTTGGGCTGATTTGCGAGAAATTGGTTGAGAGTGGCGAAGTGAAACTGATTGTTGCCTTGACCTTGATTGCCTTGATTGTCTTGCCCTTGAGTACGTTCTTGCAAGAGTTGCAGAATCATCTGAGTATTGGCGTTGGTGGCTGCCATGATAGCTTGCCATGCCTCCGGAGGTGGAGGTGGTGGCGGAGGGTTCGCTTGACTCCCTTCATTGCGATCCGGATTCTGACGCGTTGGCGGAGCCATCCTGAAGAGGGTGACATCCGTTAGCATCTTGATAGACAAATAGATAAGTAGAATCAACGGACAGAAATTGCAACATATAGTCTTCACAATAAACATTCGAACGAAGATGAACGAATGAATTCCGTAGTAAATCATCACACTTCCATAAGTTGAGAAGCCACTTGAAAAAGATATGGAATGAACATATGAATTCGAAGCAACTCGAATACCACAATATAAAATAAAACAAAGTATTGGCTTGCAGAATAAGCCGGAACAAACATATGATAGATATTTCGTCCGAAGTTTTCGTGGTGGGGCCCACACGGGCTCAATCGTACAGCACCATCATGTACAAGGCTGTGCACATGACATACGAAGCGTCCCCGAGTCGGCATAGCCATGGACTCTTTAAGACACTACGAGACCACTATAAAATCAACCGTGTACAGGCGGACCACTAGACGTCGAACCCCAATCTCATATCATGCGTCTGTCGGAAAGATATCCTAAGGCTACTTGAATTCCCACTTATAAACTCCCGAAACTTTCTGGTTATGCAATCTGGTGTAGGGGATACAGGGGACATAAAATATATCACCCAAACTAACAATCCCTAGATCCAGCTGTATCCATCCGTCAACACATAACCAAGAAACCTTCGGAAATCATTTACCTCAACCTTCAAAAAAAACATCCGTTATACAAGTTATGGCAATACTCCCGAACTCCCGCCCCAGTACTGGGTGGCGTCGAGGTGATCTCACCAACAACTGCATAAAAGAGATTTCGATGTCGGCGAAACTCAGGTATTCCAGAACTGCAACGATAAAATTGTGACAACAACACCTCGGAGCTCAACTCCCCGGGACACTGCCACAACCCCTAAATGACAGGAGGCACCAAGAACAATGTTCTCGTCACAAAACCATCGGAACGATTCCAAGATACCCGCGTGATCCTAAAAAAAATTTAGTGAAATTTGAGGAGAGAATAGTCAAAACTTCTACGTCAGGAGACCTCACCAGAGCGACGAAGGGACTGAGGAGTAAAAGAATCCTACTCTCCGATATATATAATCCTAAGACTCAAAACATTTTTGTTCTAGACTCAACAACGCCAGCGATTCGATCAAGCAGGGGCTCCTAAGTCGGGGATGGCTCTGATTACCAACTTGTAACGCCCACGATGCGGCTATATCTCCCACGTGTCGAGGCACGACTTAGAGGCATAACCGCATAGTGGTTTTGTCGCAAGAAGGGTCATCTTCACACAATCCCATGTAATGAACAAGAATGGGATAAAGAGTTGGCTTACAATCGCCACTTCACACAATACATGAATAAATATCATACATCATCCAAAAACAAGCATATAGACCGACTACGGTCAAAATCCAGATGAAAATAAGACAACCCCAAATGCTAGATCCCCGATCGTCCCAACTGGGCTCCACTATTGATCATCAGGAAAAGACACATAGTAACGACCACGTTCCTCGTCGAACTCCCACTTGAGATCGACCCCATCATCTGCACTGGCATCGTCGGCACCTGCAACTGTTTTGGTAGAATCTGTGAGTCACGGGGACTCAGCAATCTCACACCCGCGAGATCAAGACTATTTAAGCTTATAGGAAAGGATGGTGTAATGAGGTGGAGCTGCAGCGGCAATAAGCATATATGGTGGCTAACATACGCGAGAGAGAGCGAGAAGAGAAGCAACGGAGCGGTCGTCAACTAGCAATGACCAAGAAGTGATCCTGAACACCTACTTGCGTCATACATAACTCAGACCGTGTTCACTTCCCGGACTCCGCCGAGAAGAGACCATCACGGCTACACACACAGTTGATGTATTTTAATTGGGTCAAGTGACAAGTTCTCTACAACCGGACATTAACAAATTCCCATCTGCCTCATAACCGCGGGCACGGCTTTCGAAAGATACTACCCTGCAGGGGTGTCCCAACTTAGCCCATCATAACCTCTCACGGTCAACGAAGGATAAACCTTCTCCCGGAAAGACCCGATCAGTCTCGGAATCCCGGTTTACAAGACATCTCGACAATGGTAAAACAAGACCAGCAAAGCCCCCGAATGTGCCGACAAATCCCGATAGGTGCTGAACATATCTCGTTCTCAGGGCACAACGGATGAGCCAGACGTCGGGTTGGCATAGACCCTGGTTGCCCAGGGGGCGCCGGACATCGCTCGGTTTGGGCCAGCACTCGAAGGAGCACTGGTCCGGGGGTGTAAAATAAAGATGACCCTCGGGCTCGCGAAAACCCGGTGGAAAAGGCTTAGGTGGCAAATGGTAAAACCAAAGTTGGGCCTTGCTGGAGGAGTTTTATTCAAGGCGAACTGTCAAGGGGGTCCCATAAATCACCCGACCGCGTAAGGAACGCAAACTCAAGGAACATAATCCCGGTATATCAGTAACTAGGGCGGCAAGAGTGGAACAAAACACCAGGCATAAGGCCGAGCCTTCCACCCTTAACCAAATATATAGATGCATTAATTAAATAAGAGATATTGTGATATCCCAACATATCCATGTTCCGACAAGGAACAAACTTCAACTTCACCTGCAACTAGCAATGCTATAAGAGGGGCTGAGCAAAAGCGGTAACTTAGCCAATCAACGGTTAGCTAGGAAAGGATGGTTAGAGGCTGACATGGCAAAATGGGTGACATGACATAGCAAGTGATAGGTAGCGGAGCATGGCAATAGAGCGAACAACTAGCATAGCAAAGATAGAAGTGATTTCGAAGGGTGGTCATCTTGCCTGCAGGGTTCTCAGAGTTGTCGAAAGCTTGATCCTCGTAAGTGTACTCGACAGGTTCCTCGTTCACGAACTCATCTCCCGGCTCTACCCAAGACAAGAACACAAACAAACGGAACCACAATCAACAACGAGAAATGCGCAAGCAACATGATGCAAAACATGTATGATATGCAAGATATGATATGCGATGCATATGCGTGCTTCGGAAGGAAAGATGATGAAAATGGAAGTAACTTGGCAAACCAAGCATGCCACTGGAAAGGTGAGATGATTTCGGTCGAAATCGATATAAAGATCACCGGAATCGGATGCACGGTTTGCAAATGGCAAGCAAAACAAGAATGACACGAATCTGCGATAAACAGCAAGATAGCACTTAAAATGCAACAAGCAACAATGCTACAGCACCCCAACATAGCAACAAATCACATGGTAGTAATCTACAGGAGATGCTTGACAAAATATGAACACTGAGATACGGCTAGTTCACAACATATAAAGCTCAAACAAGCATGGCAAAAGTGCAAAAGATAACAGGATCACAGACTTAGTGAAAAACTGGACATGGCAGAAAACAGCATCAGGTAGCAAAGTTCAGAGCACGAAATCAACATGCTACATGAACTTACCATAGGAAAACAAGGCATGGAAGTGTTATACTAAATGCACATGACATAACTTCCAATTATGGAGGGAATATCATAACACATAGCCGGAAATGGCAAGAGTCGGAGTTACAAATATGGCAAGTTACAAGCGGGGTGTTACAGCGAAGCCCTGCGTCGGTAGAACATCATCATCGTCACCACGCCGTCGTGCTGACGAAACTCTCCCTCAACACTCGGCTGGATCGGAGTTCGAGGGACATCATCGAGCTGAACATGTGCTGAACTCGGAGGTGCCGTGCGTTCGGTACTTGATCGGTCGGATCGTGAAGACGTACAACTACATCAACCGCGTTGTGTTAACGCTTCCGCTTTCGGTCTACGAGGGTACGTGGACAACACTCTCCCCTCTCGTTGCTATGCATCACCATGATCTTGCGTGTGCGTAGGAATTTTTTTGAAATTACTACGTTCCCCAACAATATGATCCATGTTTGTAAGAATAGTTGTGTTCTGTACCGGAAGGATTATGCCAACTTAAGTGAATGCCCAAAATGCAAATCATCAAGATGGAAAGATGGCGATGCTATGAAGAGGATTCCTCATAAGGTTCTGAGACATTTTCCAATTATACCAAGATTGCAGAGGTTGTTTCATGATGTTGAAACAAGAGAGGGTGTACTGTGGCATTCTAGGAACCAAGAGTACAGTGATCAAAATGTAATGAGCCATCCATATCATGGTAGTGACTGGATAAGCTTCAATCAGAAACACAAAAAGTTTGCTATTGAGCCGAGAAACATTATACTTGGCTTAGCTATAGATGGATTCAACCCATTTGGCCACCAGAGCGCCACATATAGCATGTGGTCAGTGCTTGTTATCCCTTACAACATGCCACCAAATGTCTGCACCAAAGAATCAAACTACATGATGGCCTTGCTCATCCCAGGTCCAAAAAGTCCTGGAAAGGATTTTGATTTATTCATGGAGCCTCTTGTGGAGGAACTTAAAAAGCTATGGAGGGGTGTTCTCACTCGAGACCTATATAGCGGCCCACCAGCTGATTTCTTTCTGCGTGCTGTTATAATTTGGTGCATCCATGATTATCCGGCTTTCGGCACTATGTCAGGGCGAACGACACATGGTTACAATGCATGTGTTCGCTATGACGAGAATTCGTTGTCATATGCAATACTTAGCAAGATCTGTTACATTGGACACCGCCGTTTCCTTGCCAAGGACAAGACGTGTCCTACAAAATACCAAAGACATGTGTCCAATGCAAAGCATGAAAACCGTGATGCGCCAAAGAGGCTCACCGGCAATGAGTTGTAAGAGGAATTAGAGAAGGTCATGCATATTACACTAGGAAACCATCCTGATAATGGTAGAGGGAAAAGGAAGCATGGCAGGGCAGTAGAGAGATTATTGTTTACCTGCAGGTCCACTTTGTGGGACTTGGAGTATTGGAAAGATTTGGATCTGTGGCATAATCTTGATGTGATGCACATCGAGAAAAATATATGTGAAAGCATTATCGCCACACTTCTTAATATTGAAGGCAAGACGAAAGATACCTTAAAATCTAGGATTGATTTGACACACCTAGGTATCAGATCTGATTTGCAGGTGAAGGCTGATGGTGCATCACGGGATATGGCACCAGTTGTGTATGTCTTGGACAAGGTAAAAAGAAAAGAATTCTGCAAGGTCCTGTCACGTGTGAGATTCCCACATGGATCTTCCAACCCTGAAGGGAGAGTCAGTGCAGATGGAAACAAGGTACAAGGGTTGAAAACTCATGACTGCCACGTCCTACTTCAAAGGGTTTTACTTGTTATCCTTAGAGGACTGGGCCGCCCTGACTTATACAGAGCAGTTGCAGAGTTGGGACAATTCTTCAGGGAACTCTGCAGTAGAAATATTAGGATAGATGCTTTGGAGCATCTTAGAGACAAGATACCAGCTATCCTATGCGACCTTGAGAAGATTATCCTCCAGCCTTCTTTGATGTGATGGTGCATTTAGCTGTTCATCTACCTGATGAGGCACTACTTAGAGGTCTAGTACAGTATGGCTGGATGTACCCTATTGAAAGGTGGCTAGGCACTTTCAAGGGCTATGTTAGGAACAGAGCTAGACCTGAGGGTTCCATTACAGAGTCCTACATTGCTACAGAAGCGTGACATTCTACTCAAAATACATTGAAACAGCTGACCAACTTAGCAAAAAGGTGGGTGAAGACAATCCCAAGCTCAATGTTTTCGATTGTTCTGTTCGAGTTACAGGGAAGAGTCAACAAGATGACAAACCTAAAGATTTGGACAAAATGATTTGGTATATGTTGAATAACTATCCTGAGATTCTATTATATATCGAGTAAGTGCTAAGTACTGCAGCTTATACATCGTAATCTACTAAACTTGCAGCACATTCTTATATATTTAGATGTTTCACGCGATCACTATGTTGTGCGACATCTACAAAAATGAGTTACTGGCGCAAAATCCGAGAAACACTGACAAACTGGTTATGGCAGGATTTGCAAAATGGTTCAAGAGCCGTGTAAGCTTTTGAATTGCACTGTCAATTTTTTTAATATATTGAGTACATAAGATGATCAGCTTGTCTATTTTCTAACCATAGGTTAAGAATATGCAGGAGGATGGGTAGGCAGTTAATGATGCCCTTTACGTAATAGAAATGGGTCCTGATACTTGATACTTCTCCAACGTATCTATAATTTTTTATTGTCTCATGCTGTTCTATTATCATTCTTGGACGTTTTACAATCATTTTATAGTCATTTTATATCATTTTTTGGTACTAACCTATTGACATAGTGCCAAGTGCCAGTTGCTGTTTTCTGCATGTTTTTTACATTGCAGGAAATCAATACCAAACGGAGTCCAAACGCAGCGAAACTTTTTGTGGATATTTTTTGGACCAGAAGACATCCAGTGGGCCAAAGAAGTACCAAGGAGGGGGCCCGAGGTGAGCACAAGACACCTGGGCGTGCCCGGAGGCCCAGGAGCGCCTTTGTGGGTTGTGCCCACCTCGGTGGCCTCCCGCACCGCCTCTTTGCTCTACAAATACCCTAATATTCCAGAAACCCTAGGGGAGTCGACGAAAATCAATTCCAGCCGCCGCAGAGTCTAGAACCACCATATCCAATCTAGACACCATCACGGAGGGGTGCATCATGCCCATTGGTGCCTCTCCGATGATGCGTGAGTAGTTTTTTGTAGACCTACAGGTTAGTAGTTAGTAGCTAGATGGCTTCCTCTCTCTCGTTTGATTCTCAATACAATGGTCTCTTGGAGATCCATATGATGTAACTCTTTCTGCGGTGTGTTTGTTGGGATCCGATGAACTTTGAGTTTATGATCAGATCTATCTTTTTATCCATGAAAGTTATTTGAGTCTTCTTTGATCTCTTATATGCATGATTGCTTATAGCCTCGTATTTCTTCTCCGACATTTGGGTTTCGTTTGGCCAACTTGATCTATTTATCTTGCAATGGAAAGAGGTGCTTTGTAGTGGGTTCGATCTTACGGTGCTTGATCCTAGTGACAGAAGGGGAACCGGCACGTATGTATCATTGCTACTAAGGATAAAACGATGGGGTCTATTTCTACATAAATAGATCTTCTCTACATCATGTCATCATTCTTATTGCATTACTCCGTTTCTCCATGAACTTAATACGCTGGATGCATGCTGGATAGAGGTCGATGTGTGGAGTAATGGTAGTAGATGTAGGCAGGAGTCGGTCTACTAATCTTGGACGTGATGCCTATATAATGATCATTGCCTGGATATCTTCAGGATTATTTGAAGTTCTATCAATTGCCCAACAGTAATTTGTTTACCCACCGCTTGCTATTTTTCTCGAGAGAAGCCACTAGTGAAACCTATGGCCCCGAGGTCTCTTCTTTAATATATTTGCCTTTTTGATCTATTTTATTCGCCTTTTATTTTCAGATCTATTAAACCAAAAATGCAGAAAATACCTTGCTGCAATTTATTTTATTTGGCATTCGATCTATCAATATTTACAACTCTCTCACGTTCGTTTGCCAATTTCTGGCGCCGTTACATGAAAGGGATTGACAACCCCTTTAACACGTCGGGTTGCGAGTATTTGTTATTTGTGTGCAGGTGCTGTTTACGTAGTGTTGCTTGGTTCTCCTACTGGTTCGATAAGCTTGGTCTCATCACTGAGGGAAATACCTACCGTTGTTGTGCTGCATCATCCCTTCCTCTTTGGGGAAATACCGACGTAGTTCTAGGAGACATCAATACTCGGGTAAGACATTATGAATCTTGCGTTGTTGGAGATGTGCACTACAACACCCTTGCACGCGACGAAGGCAAGAAGACACAAAATAGTGCCATCATGAGCACGGATACGTACAGCAAAGAGACAACTAAAATGTATGCTAACATAACATACATTGTTTAGTTGCAGTATATCTCCAGTTTCGAGGTTCATCGGTGAGTGGTTCTGTTGTGCTATCGTTGGTATAACCTGTTTTTCAGGATCGCAAAACCCAAAGATGATGAATATTTCAAATCCATCAATGTCAAGGCGGTGTACCACACCGACTAGCCTTTTATTTTGGCAAATCAAGCAACACAGATATTTTTCTTGGAAGACACATATGCATGTAGCGATGACTGGAAAGTATTGCAAAGGTTTGAGGAGAGCAATTCGTTTAATGAAGTTGCGCAACAAGATGGTGCTTACACTGCTCCTGATGTAGAAGATTCCACAGATGTTCGTAGTATCTTTGAGAACCATCACATCAATTATGCTGGTGAAAAGATTCCCTGTCGGGCTGTGGACGTACGAGAGTTGATGAATAAGATGCCAATGTTTGAGGACATTGAGGATGAATAAGAAGATGATACTGGGGGCAATTACGATTCAGACTGATACACATGGCGAAGATGTTGACGCTGCTCCTGCGGATGATGATTGGACTGCTTTTGTCGTATTGGCCTGTGACAAGACGACTTTTTATCTACTATGTGAAATTGTGTTTTCTATGACAATTGAAACCTGATGAAGTTGTTGTTTAGTATTTTGCTGTGAGGACATCACTTATTATGTATGTTGATTTGTGTTTGGTGATTGTATGACGGCTAAAACATGATGACATTGTTGTTTAGTTGTACTCATATTTGGCTGTGAAACTTGTATTTGATGACATGGTTTGCTGTTGGACTGTAATTTGCTCTACGTCTTCCAATAGGATAGAGCTGACCTGACAGAGCCTTTGCTAATTTATTTATTTATTTATTAGCAAAAGGGCCTCTGCTATTTATTTATTTATGAGAAAAAGGGGATACCCCCAATTTCCGTTAATACAAATCATTAGATGTCCACAACACTACGCCCAGCCTACTAAACATGTTTCATTCATTACTAGTTTCAGCAGAGTGTTCATGCCATAGCCACTGAATACATCACGAGTGCTACATACACTACAAATAAAGAGACAATCATCCTACAGAGCACAACGGTCTTGCCCATTATCTTCACAAGCTCTTTCATCTCCTCATTGCTGCCAAGGTCATTAAACAGATGTTGCTTGGCCATGATCAGATGAACTGCATCTTTAACCTTCTGCTTTGCATCTTCCTCTTCTGCTGTTCCTTCAGTTACTTGTCCAACACCCCAACCTGCTGGTATTGGGATTCCTCGGCTAGACAAATAATTAGCATAGTTCCATTCCCCCACATCAGAAACTTCCCAGAAATACAAATCACACGAATCTTCCCTTTTCTGCACGAATCAAATCGGAAGATCATCAACCAAACTATTAAAAATCGGCAACTGAAAGCAGGTGAACAACACTTAAACATATTATTTCCCCATGATTCGGGCATTTGTAGAAGACTCGGCCAGGGTTAAGGATTGTAGTTGAGACGCGACGGATGACTCTGTGTGATTTGCAGCAGTGGCACCACACCAACGGCAGCGGGTTGCGATGAGCAACCAGTCGCGGTGAGTGTGCCGGTGGGGTGTGATGAGACCCACAGGCGATGGTACAGGTGGCGACTTGGCGCATATCTGGTTGTTGCATGCTGAAGAGCAGGTGGATGACCCGCTAGCGGACATGGTTGCTGCGGTCGGAGCTTCTAATGCTAGGCAGTGTAACTAGAGAAGAGGAGAAGCGAACGTTGGATATGTCAGTTTCATTACTTGGAGAGTAGCATAACACTATATATAGTCATAGTCTAGGTTTGGATTCGAACTAGCTACAGGAGCATGTCTATCTTTTTTCTAAAACTCACAACGTCTCTTTACTGGTACACTAGCTTGTTATGTACACCTTCTCAAGTCTTTGATTTTCAGGAATGCTATGTGGCGAACGCTCCCTGGGAGGAGGACAGCAAACGAACACATTTTCCTGGCAGTTTTAGTTGCGATGCAAGATCTAACGGTGGCAGTTTCAGGAATGTTATCTGGCGAACAAGCCTAGTTTTTCTTTTCTTCCTATAAAAAAGTATGTTATGTGGTGTAAGCTTAGTCAACAAACGATTGTGCCAACCTTTGCCGTTGGATTGACATTTAATGTCTGTCGTGTTTCTTCTGTCTCTTCTCCCTCTAGCCGACAAAGCCAAACCAGCGCCGACGGGACCGCCTGCTCCCGCCACCCATGGTTGGCTGCGCTGCCGCACACGCATCGCGGCCACATCGCACCCTAAAACTTTGCGCATCTTCCCCGGCTCCTGTTCGTTCCTGTTTGAGGCCTCACTATCGTCCTTCGCCTTCGTTTGCTCCCCGCGGCGCCGCCCTTCGGTGTTGTCAACATGGTCAATAACTGAGATGAATAAGGAGATGACTTTACATGATGAGGATGACAGTAGGGACCCACTACGATCATGGCAGTAGGCAAGCAAGTGCCTCCTTTATTACAAGAAAAAAATGGTTCGTCCTGATGGTTTCCTGACATCTGGGTCGCACGCCACTGTCAACGTAGTCGATAAGCGAGATAACTGCACAAAGCAGCGGCTGACACCCGGGACCCAGCAGCTCGCGCAATATTTTTTTGTTTTTGGGACGGAGCAGGGTGTCAACTGGGTTCTGCGGCAGCTGTGGCTCGTCTAGCCCAGGCTTTTATTTCATATGTTTACCACATGACCAGCCCAGGTTTTTTTCTTTCTGAAAATGGCTAGCCCAGCCATTTTGTTTTTTGCAGAATAACCAACGGAGGCCTACTTGCTTTTATACGCCCTGCTGGGCCGGTAATCTTTCAAGACGAGGAGGGATGCATTCGGTTTTCCCAGAAAATGGGCTATAAGTAATAAAAATGGGCTCTAAAATGAAAAAATATAGCAAAGAGGCAATTAGTTCCAAATTACTTTTTTCTTTCGGATTTTGATATTTTAAATTTCATTATTTTTATATTAAGGTATGATTATTTTTTAAATTAATTTGAATCTAGCTAGAATTTTCGGGTTGTATGCTGTTTAGGACAGATTTGGAGGCTGACTTGTGGGTCTACTAGGTCGACGTGTATGCAAGGCTTTGTCAACTTAGTCCACAAACGATTCTAGAAGCGGTAACCGTTGGATGTTCATCCAACGGCCGTGCTGCTTCTTCAATATCTGATCTTCTTGCTCCAGCCGCCCAAACCAGTGCCGGTGGGACCGCCTGCTCCCGCCACCTGTGGCCGGCTGTGCTGCCGCGCAGGCCGCGTCGCCCCACCCTACTCCATCGCTGGCCAGGCCATTCCTCTACTCACCCACACCTCCTATTATTTTCCAGCGACGGCAGCCGAACCAGTAAACCCTCGTACTCCCCACCGCGTGGGCAACCACGGTTGAGTCTTCCCCGGCTCTGGGTCGTTCCCTTCCTAGGCCTCGTCGTCGTCCACCGCGTTGGTGCTCTCGACGCAGCGTGGTCAACATAGTCAACAAACAACAGCCATCGAAAGAGGGATGTACATGGAGTGGCTGACAGTAGGGACCCACATGATCCATGGCCGCATGTAAGCAAGTGCCTCCTTATTACGCGAAAAAAAGATTCCACCCACTGACAAGTTGGACCCACCAGCTACATCTCCACACACAAGCAAGTGCCTCCTTATTACGCGGAAAAAAAGTTTCCTCCCCCTGAAAGCTGAGACCCACCAGCTACATCTTCGCATGCAAGAAAGTGCCTCCTTATTACATGCAAGAAAAATGATTCCTCTCGCTGCTAGCTGGGACCCACCAGATTTGGAAAGCTGACTTGTGGGCCTACTAAGTTGGCGTGTATGCATCGCTTTGTCAACTTAGTCAACAAACGATTCTAGCAGCACTGACCGTTGAATCTTAATCCAACCGCTGTGCTGCATCTTCAACCTCTGATCTGCTTGCTCCATTCGCCCAAACCAGCTCCGGCCGTACCGCCTGCTCCCGCCTCCCATGGCCGGCTATGCTGTCGTGCAGGCATCACTGCCCTGCACTACTCCCACCACTGGCCAGGCCTTCCCTTTACTCACCCACACCCCATATTATTTTCCAGCGACGGCAACATCACACCGCAGCCCAACCAGTGAACCCTCGTACTCTCCTCCGTGTGGGCATCCACCTGCCTCATCTTCCCTGGCTCCGCGTTGTTCCCTTCCTAGGCCTCGCTGTCGTCCACTGCCTGGGTGCTATCCACGCGGTGTGGTCAACGTGGTCAACGAACGACAACCATCGGATGAGGACTGTACGCGGTGAGGCTGACAGATGGACCCACCAGCTACATCTTCGCACGCAAGGAAGTGCCTCCTTATTATGCGAAAAAAATGATTCCTCCCCCTGACAGCTGGGACCCACTAGCTATATCTTCGCACGCAAGAAAGTGCGTCTTTATCCTCCCTGGCAGTTGGGACCCACCTGGTCAAAGCGTACGTAGTGTTGTCTGTCTTGTCGCGAATGTGTACGTACATACTGGTCGATCGGTCTCTCTGCAACGATGAACCGTGGCCGAGCAAGCAGCGGCACGTGTAGTAGTAGAGCCCCCGATGTAGCAGTTCAGGCAGTCCCTTGTAATTAAACGGTGTACGTGTACGTACAGCCACCTGCCAAAAAATACGGCCACGTAGTACGTACATACGGGCAGGGTCTCGAACGCGTACTCGCGCATACGAACGGCAGTAATGGCGTCGTGTTCATCCGGGACCAACCGGCTGGGTCGGAGCGGAGGAAACAACGTTGTGTTCATCGGGAGGCAACCGACTGGGTCGGAATGCGTCCTGTTCAACGGGAGCCAACCGGCTTGGACGGAACAACCGAAACGGGGTCTGCGTACCGTAAGATGGAGGAAACGGCCTTCTGTTTGACCACCTACGGTCGAAACGGGGTCCTGTTCATCGGGAAGGGTCTGGCGTACCGCAAAACGGAGGAAACGGACTTCTGTTCGAGCTCCTATGGTCGAAATGGGGTGCTCTTAATCGGGAGGGGTGTGGCGTACCGCAAAACGGAGGAAACGAACTTGTGTTGGAGCACCTACGGTCGAAACAGGGTCCTGCTCATCGGAAGGGGTGTGGCATACCACAAAACGGGACTCAACGGGCTACTATTCATCTACCATCTACTGCCTCGCTCCAGCCTCCGCAGGCTACTATTCATCCACCGTCGACTTCCTCTAGCCTCCACCTGCTACTGTTCATCAACCGCGTCTTCCTCCTACCTCCACCAGCTACTGTTCATCCACAGGCTACTGTTCATCCAACTTCCACTGACTACTGTTCAACCAGCCCTCCACGGGGTCTTGTTCATCCACCCCAACCGGCTCGGGTGTGGCGGCCTCCTCAGGGTCCTGTTCATCCAGCGGCAATGGCCTACTACCACGGGGTCCTGTTCATCCAACCCCCACCAGAACTATTCATCCAACCCCAACCAATCGGCTAGACTCACCACGTCTCGACTCATTCAACGAATTCCCAACAACGGTCACTGTTCATCAAGAGGCAGGTTTGATCGGCTTCGGTTAGCAGCAGTAGCGAAGGAATAGCTCGGGTGCAGTCAGCGGCGAAGGAATCGCTCGGGTTCAGTCAGCAGCGAAAGAATCGCTCGGGTTCAGTTAACAGCCAAGGGATCGATCGCTTGGGTTCAGTAACGTAGCTAGTGCAATCGCTCGGGTTCAGTAAGGGAATGCCTCTCTCGGGTTCAGTTAGAGCCAACGGTCGCACACACACGCGCCTACGTACGAGAAAAACGCGCAAACCACAGTGCATCGCTCGACCCCGACCACCCAAAGTAACCGGGAACTCCCTGAAATTTTCCTCGCCCTCGCTTCTACCATGATTCTTTCCATCATGGACGGCCCAAAGAATGTCATGCAGGTCCGTCTCCGGCCCGCCCAGCACGAAGAGCCAATTTTCTGTCATAATTTTTTGTCATAGAAGTAGGAGCCCACCACATCTATGATAATACATGGTTTTGTCACAATTATCATCATAGAAGTGTCATAACCATGACATACATTTTTTCGTTTGGGCCAAAATGTCACGGATTTGGCTTTTTTTGTAGTGAAGAATACCGAGTAGAACATTGTATTGAAGATCAAATAGAGAGAAGAAGTCATCTAGCTACTAACTATGGACTCATATATAGGTCCGTGGTAAACTACTCACGCATCACCGAAGGGCAGCAAGGATGATGAACAGCCCCCTCCGTGATCGAATCCCCCTCCAGCAAAGTGCCGGAAAAGGCCTCCAGATGGGATCTCGTGGTTCTAGAACTTGCGGAGGCGGAAAAAGTATTTTGTCGACTCCTCTGTTGGTTTCACGATTTTAGAGAATTTATGGAGGCGAAGTTAGGTCAAATGGAGCCATGTGGGCCCCACAACATACCAAGGCGCGCCTTGGTGTCTTGTGGGCCCACGGTCCATCGTCTGGTCTTCTCCCGAAGCTTCTACTGTCTCTTTGTCCAGAAAAAAATCTCCAAATAGTTTCATGGCATTTGGACTTCGTTTGGTACTGATAATTTGCGAAACCAAAAAATAAGCAAAAGGCAGCAACTGGCACTGGGCACAAAGTTAACAGGTTAGTCCCAAAAAATGATATGTAATTGCTTGAAAGTGTATATAAAATATCGAAGATTGATAATATAATAGCATGGAACAATAAAAAATTATATATACGATGGAGACGTATCAATGAGTAATTTTGACTTTTTCTTCCAAGTGGTAAAAATAATTATTTTCATTTTCTAAATGTTTTGTCTAATAATTTTTGAGTTGTAGGTTATTTCTAAACGGTCTAAATGGTCTATGTTACACGTTCCATAGTCAACAAGATGCAGTTTACCAATAATGCTAGATTTCATCGGCAACAATGAGAACATGTCATCCGGTTCGTTGAGAGTCTTCCACTCCTTTGCGTGCGTTTCAATGCTGGATTCCAACTTGGGGTATGTGTGCGTCTTGTTCATACATTGAACAGATCCAACATTGCGAAGAAAGCGTTGGTACAAACTTATCTATATTAATTTATATACATTTCTATTGTATATCATTCATAAGTCTCCAGTCATTTCTTTTTACATTTCATGTCATCTGGTTCAAACAGAAATTGCCTCGTCAAGTTGTTCCTGAGTTAATCCTAGAGCGCGGTGCCATCACACTTGTCGTTGGTTAAACTATGAAAAGATTCTCTAACTACACCATTTGCCGTAAAAGTTAGCGGATTACCATTAATGGATGGACACATATCATGAAGATCTATCCAGATATGGACATAGGAGACAATGTTATGTTCATGCTCTACGAAGGCACTTTAGGTCTATTCCTGTTCTTCGACATAATGCCATGATGAATCTCGTTTCACAAAATATTTATGGTTTTAGCTAATGCTTTGTTAGATATTCTTACTTAACAATTTTAGAATAAGTACTTCTGAAATATATATATGTGAATTTGTGAATGTTGTTCAGTACTAATTGTTAACTGTTCTATGGAGTTTATGTGATTATCTACCATGATGTGAATTATACACTTCATGCCATATGAATGCATGCCATGTTCTTCCAAGAAGCCTGCAATGCACCACTGATGCAAATTATCAGAGTTAGTTCACTTGTATTGTTTGATGCAACCATCTACATAATTTATAGCTTATATTGTTTGTGATCACCCTTTCATAGGTTTTAGCATTGTCTTCTCACTTTAAGATACATCCACAAATGCACTAATTACTGCCTTGGTTGCGTACTCCTTCGTTTTATCTTACCTTTGTTATACATTATTGTGTTCTTACTTTTAAGATGCAAGTATTATTGAACCAAAACAACTTCAATATTGGAAGAACATATTCATTATGAACAATGGTTCTCCAATCAATTTCCCTCTTTCTTTCACCGACAGATTCTTTATATTAGTTATGCATTTTCTAGTATATACTTCAACCAACTTAACATGTCTATCAATTTGTTTGTACACAGAATTGTATTACCATTTGCATAACAGTCAATCGTTATGCTAAGACATGTTCTACTTGTTCAGTCTACTGGAATGCAATATTCTGATCATTCATGGTAGATAATCGTTATGCTAAGGTATGTTCTACTTGTTCAGACTACTAGAATGCAGTGTCAAATGGTAAAGTGAATGCTACTTGAACTCATTAATCTGTTGAACTGAGATAAACCCATGCATATTTTCTTACTGCAACAATATTTTCCTCATTCAGTCAACTTTACTTGAAGCTTAAATTTGTTTGAATGCATTAACACCAATTACTGCACTAATTGTGAATATTCTTTCATTTAGAATAACAAATACATCATCAACACTTATCTTCTTTGTATGATCGTCTACTGATTTAACACATCACTTATATCCATGGATCCACCCTATATATCTTTATTTTTGTAAGTCAATTGTAAGTTTTCTCTGATCAAACTTATTGAAAACACATAAATTTCCTTCTGCGGAAATTAGGCCACTCTGCAACTGTCTACCTACTATGTACTATCACTCCTCATGTTGTATCAACATTCTTAACAACACAAGAATATTCACACAAACAACAATTCAGAAGATGAACACATTCAGATAATTCAATTTCATTAAGAGAAACAGATGCAACAAATGTTCACACTGCGACTTACATTCATAGAGAACATCAAATGGTGATGATACCTACGAACAGTCCAATGACTAATAGTTTTGTTACATCACAAAACCACCTAGATCAACACCACTAGGTTCGCGACGATCAGCGCCAGCCGCACCGTCATGGCTAGCCACAGGGGCAGCGCATAAGCTACAGACATGGGCAATCGCAGCGCCACCAACAGTGAGACCAACACCGCCAACTCCACGATCACACCCACGACGACCGCCAATACATCGGCCATGACCAGGACCATAGACAAATTGCAACATGGCATTGTAGTTCTCTTGCTATTGGATCCAGATCTATTCCGGGTACTCGGCCAAGATCTAAGATTGCTGCTCGTTGGCTGCCTCCAACCGCCGAATCTCCCACAACACCTGCTACATCTGCCCCCAAAACTCGGGCAACGGATCTCCTGACTGTTCTTCCACCTCCTAAACAACAAAATTGAATATAGTTGGGTGTTTGTCAGGGGTTCGCCATTGATGAAGAAGTGCACAGGGAATTACACACGCTATGGTGGTGGACTGAACAATTGCCCTACGAACTATTGTAATCATATGATATGCCGCAACACAAATGCCATTTAAGACATGCCTGTAGCTTGAATGGGCAAACGTCTCGTGTCCTAGTGCTTTGTCGTCCTCTGTGTTGGGGAACGTAGCAATAATTCAAAATTTTCCTACGTGTCACCAAGATCAATCTAGGAGATGCTAGCAACGAGAGAGAGGGAGTGCATCTTCATACCCTTGAAGATCGCTAAGCGGAAGCGTTACAAGAACGCGGTTGATGGAGTTGTACTCGCGGCGATTCAAATCGCGGAAGATCCGATCTAGCGCCGAACGGACGGCGCCTCCACGTTCAACACACGTACAGCCCGGGGACGTCTCCTCCTTCTTGATCCACCAAGGGGAGAGGAGAAGTTGAGGGAGGACTCCGGCAGCACGACGGCGTGGTGGTGGAGCTTGTGGTATTCCTGCAGGGCTTCGCCAAGCTCTACGGAGGAGAACGAAGAGTTGGAGGAGGGAGGGCTGCGCCAGGGAAGGGGTGCGGCTGCCCTCTCTCTCCCTCACTATATATAGGGGGAAGGGGGTGGAGGAGGCGCCCTAGGGTTCCCTAGGGGAGGGGCGGCGGCCACAGGGGAAAACCTAGATGGGTTTGGGCGCCCCCACCCCTAGGAAACTTGCCCCCCAAGCCGGGAGGGCTGGCTGCCCTAGGGGAGGCGCCCCCACCTCTCCAAGTTACGTGAGAGGGGTTGGGAGGGGCGCACATACCCTTAGTGGGCTGGTGTGCCCCCTCCCCTTGGCCCATAAGGCCCCCCAACGCTTGTGGGGGCCTCCGAAACACCTTTCGGTCACGCTGGTCGTCACCCGGTACTCCCAGAACAATTCCGGACTCCAATACCCTTCGTCCAATATATCGATCTTCACCTCTGGACCATTCCGGAGTTCCTCGTCACGTCCGGGAACTCATCCGGGACTCCAAACAACCTTTGGTAACCACATACTATTTCCCATAACAACTCTAGCGTCACCGAACCTTAAGTGTGTAGACCCTACGGGTTCGGGAACCATGCAGACATGACCGAGACACCTCTCCGGCCAATAACCAATAGCGGGATCTGGATACCCATATTGGCTCCCACATGTTCCACGACGATCTCATCGGATGAACCACAATGTCAGGGATTCAATCAATCCCGTATACAATTCCCTTTGTCTATCGGTATGTTACTTGCCCGAGATTCCATCATCGGTATCCCTATACCTTGTTCAATCTCGTTACCGGCAAGTCACTTTACTCATTCCGTAACGCATGATCCCATGACTAACTCCTTAGTCACACTGAGCTCATTATGATGATGCATTACCGAGTGGGCCCAGAGATACCTCTCCGTCATACGGAGTGACAAATCCCAGTCTCGATTCGTGCCAACTCAACAGATACTTTCGGAGATACCTGTAGTGCACCTTTATAGCCACCCAGTTACGTTGTGACATTTGGTACACCCAAAGCATTCCTACGGTATCCGGGAGTTGCACAATCTCATGGTCTAAGAAAATGATACTTGACATTAGAAAAGCTCTTAGCAAACGAACTACATGATCTTGTGCTATGCTTAGGATTGGGTCTTGTCCATCACATCATTCTCCTAATGATGTGATCCCGTTATCAATGACATCCAATGTCCATGGTCAGGAAACCATAACCATCTATTGATCAACGAGCTAGTCAACTAGAGGCTTACTAGGGACATGTTGTGGTCTATGTATTCACACATGTATTACGGTTTCCAGTTAATACAACTATAGTATGAACAATAGACAATTATCATGAACAAGGAAATACAATAATAACCATTTTATTATTGCCTCTAGGGCATATTTCCAACACTCTGTGCACCTGTAAAATGCTACGATGACAATTAAGCTTTTTTTCCCATGGAACTTACTATCTCAAGTCTCTAGACTCCTTTATGCCTTGCTACATCTAAAATAGTGGGAAAATAATTATTTCAAGATGTGCGCTTTACCTAACGTGAGCAGACAACCTCTCTTTTGCTTGATTAAAATGTTGACATTTATACACAACTGAATGGTAAATCCAATAAACAAGAGAATATATCCACTTTTTCCCCATATGTCCAAAAACTACCTATTTTTTCAAAAAACAAAAGCTAAATTCACATGTCTAAGTTGTATTTCTTGCACATGCACTTTTACAAACGTGTCAATCATTTTTGTCCTTTGCTGCTTAGCCTATTCGCACTTAGTTCCATCCAAAGTATTCGAAAAATGCCAACAATCATATATGAAACATTACCCAAACTACCATCTGTTCAACTCAAAACAAAACACATAATGTGAATAGTAAAATGCCATCTGACAACGAATATTTTTGCCATGCTAACAAGGTAACAAATCCCATAAATGGGATGTATCAAAAAAATGCCAACGACTAGTGAACTAACCCGCATCTTTCTAAAAGACCCATCCGGCTTCCTGTCTGCCATGGAAACAATTTTGATGGCCACATCAGACCACACAACTATGGCAAAAGTGTGTGTTGGGGGGAGGGGTGGGGGGGGTAACCTCGGTAAATATGACATTGCTATCAAGCCTATCTATCAAGATACACCATCTGGAGTGAAAAGGAGAAAAAAAAGAAACTTGTAAGCAAGCCACATAAAAAGGTGAACACAAATAAACAAACAAAGAGAAAGATGGGATGCATCGAAAATAATGTGTGCTTGTCATGAGGTGAAGTCGGCAACCCTTATTATATCTCTATATGGCAAATGAATCGTGAAGAAACTCAGCGATGAACTTGCACCAGTTCATATTCTTCACATTGTTTATATTATCCTACAAAGAGACAAACCGGCAGAGAAAAATCATGATAGTGATAAAAAATGACAAGTACCAATAAGCGCTTGAATGTAAACTTATAGGATAAGGGTTGAAAAAAAATATGAATACCTATATAGAAAAGCATGTGTTGCTCTCTTGGGTCGACGTGGTAGGCACAAAAAGAGAAGACACCAGGTCCATCAAAAGCATCCTCTTGAACTCTACGCCATGAGTCTTCATTGCCCCAACCATGTCGCCCAGTACAGAAGTTTGGGGCATCTTGTGCAGTCATGTGAACATTTGAGGGAACAACCTCTCCTCAACTTCTCTGCCCACGTTGCATGGCACATCCATGCCGCCATGAGGCACACCAAGCGTTTTGAACACACATTCCTCATCCAGTGGGATGCTACCATGCTCGGGGATGACAAAGCATCTAGGCGCGATGTCGTATTTCCTCGCAAGACAGTCACAAAGCACATTGCTCAGATTTTTGCTCCGCATGTTCATCACGACCGCATGCCCATATCACGAGCAACATCTTTTAGAAAATCGGTGAAATCCTTGTTTAGGGTGGTCAATCGTTCATGTGACCCCTTGTTGCGCTTCTAAGCAAACAAAAAAACACTAGATACTAAAAAAATGCCAACCATGTAAAGATTAACATGCCATGAAGAGTGCAATGAATAAAATCTGTCATTTACAAAATGTTGTAAAAATGACATCTAGACAAATAAGTGAAAAAATGCCATCCAGAAAAATTACAATACTGCCAACAAAATGAAAATGATGCTAGGAAGCACATGTAAGAAAAAGCAACAAAACTTCCATTTGATGTGATGTTGTAAAAATGCCATCCAGGATTATAACAAAAAATGCCATCAAGACTATCATCAGAAAACTAATAACGGAATAACTATGATGCTACCCATGAACAAATAAACTGCCGTCAGTGTAAACTATGTTACAAACAATATACTGTAGAATGCCATCATGAACAAATTTAAAATGCCAAACCAATATATAAAATACCATCCAGAACTAGCAAGACGTGCATATGTAGAATGCAACCAGGACCGATAAAAAAGACCATGTATAAAACTGCCATCTACAGTATAATTACTTTTAATGCTATGTTTTAAACTATAAAGCCATCCAGACTGTAACTAGAACTGTCATCCAAACATATAATAAAAGGCAGAAACAAAAAACACGCAGTGCCTCCTTCTTAGGTTTATCGACACCGTGACTCGCTCCTGCGTGGTATATCCATGAAATCACCGTCATCGTTCGAACCATGTTTCGGCATCTAGCAAGACAAAGAAGACCGCTAGACATGTGCCCATCACAAATATGGCATTTACACTAAAAAATGTGAACACATCCTGTCATTATGTGAGCTAGGAGGCCCTAGTTACATAACATGTATGCACACCGAAGAAAAATGCAACACATGACATTTTAGGAAAATCCCGAAAAGTGCACATAGCATTATAACCCCTGCAAAATACATGGCATTTTCAGACCTAGATATCACTGAAAGAAAAAACAGACATGGCAATTCCCCACTCTAAAAAACACCACATGGCATTTCACCCCCCAATATCCCTCTAGCATGCATAGCCTTTTAACCCCTAAAAAAATACACATGTCATTTTTCAGACCCAGCTCACTGAAAAGAAAAATAGACATGGCAATTTCCCCATTCAAAGAAGACCACATGGCACACCCACCAATACTTCCTCCACCACGCATGGCATTTTAACTCCTAAGAAATACACATGGCGTTTTTTTAGACTCAGATCTCACTAAAAGAAAAACGTACATGACAATTTCCCCACTCTAAGAAGACCACAAGGCAATTCACCCCTAAAACTACCTATACCACGTATGGCATATTAACCCCTAAAAATACATATGGCGTTTTTTAGACCCATATCTCAGTATAGGAAAAAAAACATGGCATTTCCCACTCTAAAAATGCACAGGGCAGCTCACCCCCAAAATACCCTCTACAACACATGACAATTTTTAAATGATTCTGAATGTTATGAATGGCAGTTTTCTCATACCTCTAATACTAACACTACAAAAAACGCATGCCAATTCAGCCAACAAATCTGCCTATGAGTAAGAAACCAACCAAAAATTGCCACACTAACGACTAAAATCGGCAACTGAGATACAAATCCGTCCGATGTAATGTCCAACCCAACAAAGGACAAACACGGTCGCCGCCACCGCACTACACACTGGCAAAAAATGAATGAGCACCACAAAAAGCCGCTCCACGCAGAAACCCTACCCCCTGACGACAACGACACCATGCCCTCCACCCAAATAAACTGAATAAATCCGGTAATGCTACGCCAACAACTGAATCTACGGACGCCGCATTCGCCATGCTGCAACTTCACAAAAAACCAACCGAAACACACAAAAGTCGACTCCCCTTGCTGACGAACCCGCACGAAATTGGACACGAACCTGATGCGAAGAGGAGCAATGCCACGTGAAGTAGTAGAAGCCTCGCCACAGATGAGCACGGACGTCGGATTCATGGGCAAACGTGCTTTCACCCACCGGAAACCTCCATGACGGAATAGGAACAGAGATGATAGAGGCAAAGGTGTCCCGTCTTTCGATGAGATGGTGGCTATCGTTTTTGATGGAGTAGACTATGACGATCCGACTATGAATGTATGAGGAAGTCGCACCTTAGTAATCGCTAAACCAACTCCGAGAGGTTATTGACCACACCGGAGTATGATCAACCTGACCACGAGGGTCTATTTGCTGCAAGCAAACGAAGAACAAGCAAGAAACTAAGATTGCAATCAGGATATTGCGAATATAAAAGGAAAGCTTTATTGATCAAGGTGGGGTTCTGTGACGTCTTGGTCTGGTCGTTGAACACAACGAAGTATGCGAAGTTGCAGCTATGGCGAACTTTTAATCTAAACAAAACCCAAAGTCTAAACGACGCCCTAAGGGCTGTATATATGGAGGAAGAGGGGAGAATTTCGTGGGCCTTGAAGGAGGGGTCCGAAACCAACCCTAACTCTTGTTTCCCCACACATACGGACTCCAGAAACAACTTATACTTAAGTATTTCGAAATTACATGGGCCTGGCCCAATAATAAGGTGACGCAACACCTAGAATAGCCTCTGGATGAAAATTTATGAAGTGACATCTTGTATATTTCGTCCAAGGCTTCATGCACTCATTATGGTGGCTTCAAAGTCTTGAAATCCTCACTTGTAACTCCGTTCTTGTTCCCCTTGCGCATGCCATCATCTCCATGTTTGGTCTTGCTCCAGTGTTCATCCCTCTTATCCATGCCAGACTCTTCATTTGTAAGCAAAACAAATGTATCCAATTTAGGCAGCATGATATTCTCATGAACATTAGAATTATTACCAAGAAACGAAAGTACGTGATAATTTAATTAGCGTGCGCGAGCTCTAGTAATTGGCCCAGTATATGTAGCAGTAGGACATGTGGGTGTAACAATGGTATTGATGTCCTCATCAAAAGTGGACTCGAGAGAGAAGAGAGATAGGGGTGAATAAGCGTTAACTGCCAATACAAAATGCCGCGCGTGATAGGGACAGTTCCCTCCGGTCCACGACCACAACTGCTCCCACGATCTGACGTGGCAGTTTCACGAGCTTGGAGATTTATACACATAAGTGTAGGGCGATAAGGGGGGTCACTGCTAAATCACTTTTGACTGGTCGTCAGATAACATTTTCGTAATTAATTTAGACAGAAGGGAATCGAAAAGTGTAACACCCACACGTGTGGGCGTTAGCCAACTCACCCACACGCCTTCATCACCGTCCAGTAAATTCTGCACGAATCTTGGCACGAATTAGCTGATTTTGTATGCCACGTAGGACAACTCGCGTGTGTGGTGTGTGAGAGAGGTCGCCCAAACATCTGTTTTACCATACGGAGGGGCCGGTGTGTGGGCGTTTAGCAGTTCGCCCACACACCAATTTTCAGTCACGCACAAGGGCTGGTGTGTGGGCGTTTGCCATCTCGCCCACACGCCCGCCTCCTCTCCCACACCCAAGCTGCCAGTTGCCATGCGTTTTGCAGTGTACATGGCAACTGCCCTAGTGTGATTGCAAGCAGATGACAACTCTCTCCTTTTTTTACCCGAACATGTCAGTTGCCATATGTTTTGCATGGTACATGGCAAACTGCCCTAGCGTGCACGTAAGCAGATGGCAACTGCCCTAGCGTGCTTGTGAGCACATGGTAACTCTCTCTTTTACCCAAACATGTTTTTTGCCATGCCTTTTTTTTAGCGCTACATGGCAACTGCCTAGTGTTAGTAGGTGGCAACTCCTAAAGTTTTGAAATCATGGCAACTGCAGTAGACCAGACCACACATGGCAACAACTGTAGTTGTCCAAAAAAATGGCAATCTGGAACTGTGACCTGAGATGGCAACTGCAGTTGAGCAAACATGGCAACTGTAGTTGTCCGACATGGCAACCGTGGTTCAGTGACATGGCAATTGCACTTAAACGAACATGGACGAGGGTCCGGCCCATGGCAACTGCGGGGCGCGCGGTAAAGTGTCACGTGGGACGTGCGGGACCACGAGGTACGAGGCCTAACGCCACGCACGCGTGTAAGAGGGACCGGGAGGAAAAAAAAAGAAGCGTGTGGGCGCTAATTGTTTTGCCCACACACAGACGTATAGGCTCGTCCTCTTAGGTACCACACAGAACATGTGGGCAGATTTCTTAACGCCCACACGTGTGGCAGTTATCGGTGTCCAAAGGAATAATATAAATTTATTAATTGCGGTTCGGCAGAGTTGGACCGCGTCCGGAGGTCTACCGAACGCGGCCTCAACCGCCTCTGTCCGATCTATGCTCATCAGCCCTAAAAAAACTGATGTACAGCTGCCACAGCCAATGATCTCGTTCCACACGTGTTTCATCTCGGCCGTCCAACCCCAACTACTTCATCTGGGCCGTCCGCTTCGGCCTACCAGACCATAAATACCTGTCCTCGGCATATCCTCCGACTCTGAGCAGACCACCAACAAAGCCGCCGCGTTCTCCTCTGCGACACGCAACCTTTTTCCCTCCCCCTATACACTAGATCAGATCCTTGATATAGAGAAG
Organism: Triticum aestivum; assembly: GCF_018294505.1. Taxonomy (NCBI): domain Eukaryota; kingdom Viridiplantae; phylum Streptophyta; class Magnoliopsida; order Poales; family Poaceae; genus Triticum; species Triticum aestivum. The sequence goes on along the minus strand of NC_057796.1, from coordinate 321,260,266 downwards.
AACCCGCCTCCTCCTCCCAACCACAACTACCTCCATCTCGGCAAGGTGAGCCCGTGAGTCTGGCTACCATGATTTTTCCCGCGAAACCCCCGTGTGCTCTCTGGTTCGCAGGTTCCTCGTCGATCGACGGGCTGGGCTTGCGGCGATCTTGGAGCGAGTTGCGAGGCGGCTGCATCTTCCGGTCTGCCCGTCCGGCGAGTCAGATCTGTTACCTGTGAGTATTTTCCCCCGCTGAGATCGTCTCCACCGCGTGATTGAGCCGTAGATCCGTCTTGCCTGACTTTCCGTGCCGGTATGACTCGTAGATCTGATGGCCCGCGGCGGATCTGGGGGTTCCCGGTGGTCTCGGGTTGACCCTGCGGCGAGGAAGGCGTCTTCTCCGGCATGCACGTGGGGATCCCGTCTTCTCCGCCTCGCGCGACGGCGGCTCTTGTATTGATAATTATCCGATGATATCTCGATAATTATTAGATCTAAGAGATCGGAGGTAAGAGCATGTAACAAGCGAGGTGATCGTGCCAAGAGGGAAAAAGGAGTGAAAAAAGAGAGAGATGTGACACCTAGAGGCCTTTGCCATGTTGGGTGCGCTCGCATGGCAGGCCACCACCGTAATAAAGATGGTTCTTGTGTCCGGGGGGAGATCGCACGGGGATTTTTCTGTTTCAGCCCCGGGGTCTCCCCCCACCGTGTCCTGGTGTGCTCCTTTGTCTGCACCTCTCGTCCGATCCAATCTTCCTGGCACAACGTTCTACCGTCGCGAATCGATCAAGGAGCTACAAACCAAAGGTACAATCGATAATCTACAGCTGAAGCATACATAAACTTGAGACAAAGTACTGCTCTCGTAAATTGTAATTCTGTTCTGAGCTTGTTTACACGGAGGAATTCGTGATCACTTGAACCCGTTTAAGTTACTCTCAGTCTCGTAGTTGTAGTGAAATCATTTGTCTGATTCGCTGTTGAATCTGCTATCATATCACAGCTCAAATTTGAACTTAAATAACAATCGGCAGTCTAAACAGAAGGCCAAATCGTTTTGTTTTCTATTTTTCCCCAGAATATGGTATATATATCAAGGGTTGTTATTTTTTCTAAATTTGTGTTCATATGTTTGTCTGCTCTCTTGAGATGTACAATGATCACAATTTGATCGTGGTCTCTATTTCAATTTGAGATGTACAATGTACAATGTTCATATGTTTGTCTGCTCTCCTGAATAGCTTTATGATGGGATTGTATAGTCCAGAAATTAAATCTACAGCTATCTTCCCTGGATGTGGACATCATATTTATGAAGAAGCACCCTGCAGCAGAAGAATCTAAACGTGGACCTCAATTCTGGTCATCATAGGCTCAGCAGACTTCGAGAAACTGGTTAAGATGTACTCCAGTAAATTATGTGCTATTTGATTCTTCTGCATTTAGTCAGTGGTTAGTTTTAGTTCAAATATTACATTCCATATATCCCACACATAATTTCATATTGAGCAAGTCTATTTTCAATCTTCTGAACTTATTTTTTCAGTTTTAATATATCTGTCAGCAATGAGTTTTAGTTGTGTTTTTGTCCAGTTGGGCACACATAATTTTGAGGATCTTGTGCAGTTAGTTTATTGTACTACATAGTTGTTGATTGGTACGCGCAGATAATTTTCAGCCATTTACCAGTTATATCTGGACTAGATCTTGAACTGATCTGCAATGGTAGTTGCCGCAGCAACTGCTAATGTTTATTAGTCTTTGTAGTATTTCGGGTCAAAATTTGACCATATGTTTGTCTTAATGCATGTCACAAAATTATATTGTTGAATTTGTATTTGAATGTAGCTTCATTTTATGTTTGCTTTGTATAACCTATACTCTCTCAGTCCAAGTGTAGTCGATTTATTTCAAGTTTTTATAATTTGTAAAGCAACGACACTTATTGGATGGAGTATTTTATAAGTTAAGTTCATGGTCAAAATCCGACTGAAAATATGAAATTTATATACGCTGGGTGCTACACAATACTACCTCATTCTGGGTTTATTACTCCTTGTCGTATTTTGGGTCAAAATTTGATCATATGTTGGTCTTAATGCATGTCATCAAATTATATTGTTGAATGTATTTGAATGTGGTTTCAATTTATGTTTGCTATGTATAACCTATACTCCCTCAGTCCCAAAATAAGTGTAGTTGATTTATTAAATTCTTTATTTATTATAAAGCAGTGGCACTTATATAGGATGGAGGGAGTATTTTATCAGTTAAATTCATGGTCAAAATCTGACCCAAAATATGAAATTTACCGCTCCACAACACTACCTCATTCTGGGTTTATTAGTCCTTATCTTATTTTGGGTCAAAAATTTGACCATATGTTTGTCTTAATGCCTTTCACCAAATTATATTTGAATTGATGTAGTGTCAATTTATTTTTGCTATATGACTTATACTCTATCGGTCCCAAAATAAGTGAAGTTGATTTATTTTAAGCTTTTTATAAAGCACGACAGTTATATTGGATTGAGGCAGTATCTTATTAGTTAAAATCATGGTGAAAATCTGACCCAAATTATGTTAGTAAACCCAAAATATAAGGTTTCTTCTTTTGCATGAAAATCTTCATATTTGCATCATTAGATCGTCATGAAAAGTATTTTTATTTATTAAAATTAAGATGATGATATTTAATCTATAATCTTGTTCAATAGTAAACCATACATTGTATTTTGGAATGGTGGGAGTAATAAGCAACAAGTATTATCTTCCCTTTTCGTCATGGATCTTTCTGTCAGGAGAGATTCTCTGTGGATCCGGGGCATATGCTCAAATCCCAGATGGAAGGTGGTTCAATTCCACAAAGATTCTTTAGTTGCTTAGCTAAAATTTCAGCACTTAACATCTGATCATCTGGTTGCATTATTATGGTTTTATGTGAACAAAAAAGTATATATTAAAGTTTTGTTTTTCCATTTGTAGAACACTGTATGTTGACTTCTCTCTCCACTTTGGTTTATGAGGACTGCACTCATAACTACTCTCTTGGTTCCATAATATTTTTTTTTTATATTACGAGGGAGTAATATTTATTGCATCATCAAGCGAACGTCCGCTCATAAGGCCAAAAAGGATGCGACAGGTTCACGTTCTGCGATGTGTGTGAGTCTGTCGGTGAAAATATGACCGCTTTTTAACTCAAATAACGGAAAACCTAAGATATTGTGAAACATATTTCCTAATTTTTAACTTATTTTAATTCAGCTTCATTTGATTTTTTTGTGTGTGCGATTCTAATTTTTGCTAAGTACACACAATTTCAATTAAGGAAAAAAAAAGAGGGAGATTGAGATCCTGTCGTATGTGCCAAGAGAAATCCATAAGCTGGTTACGTACGGTTTGTGCTCACACGGCACGGTAATGGGCTTTTGTGTTCTTAACCAAGTTACAATGGGTTGCACATATTTCTACAGGTTTTGAAACATGTAAATAAGGGTAAACAACGCTAGAATTTATGTCCTGACATGTCTGGAATGTGTAAATAAGGTAAACACTTTCTTTCGAAATAGGCTTTCGCCCCACTTTATGAATAAATCAACATCCAAAGATGTACATGCCCGAATGATATAACACAGTGAGGTAACCCTCTTACAAAGATGATCTTGAGATATCGAGCGCACGTAGAACGCATGTGACTACGCTACCAGTAATGAGCACTGAGAGAACTAAACACCTCTATGCTACGAGAACGGCGCAGAGCGTCGCCGCTGCCGAGTCCGCACTGGACAAAGGTCTTCATCCGGTGCCCTCACATTGAGAGATCACCCGGGTAAACAACACTAATTTGAACTAAAACCATTTTGGAATGGAGGGAGTATAGCGTAAGTTAATTTTTTTTGAACGAAGACGCTCGGCGTGTCTGGCTTTAACTTAATAAAGCCCACAACAGGCAGCGTGCACACGAATAAAGTCTTACAACACGTCTAGGATTACATGCCGCGGACGGCTAGAACAGAGCACGCAGGCTCGTAGTAACGATACCAAAAGGTGCCACCAAACTCTACGGTTGCGGCGCAGGAGCTCTAACCAAAGTGTAGACCTGACGGAGACGGGCCAGAGCGAGCTGCAGAAGATCAGCGTCTTGACGCCTTCCCAGCGATGCCCATTGCTGCAAAAAGATAGCACATTTCAAGATAACATCAGCAGGATGTGAGGGAAAGACGCCCTCGATCGTAAGTTTGTTCCTAATGCGCCAAAGTGCCCAAAGTAATGCCCCCACACAGCACCACATGACACGTCTAGCGGAACCAGAGACCAACGACAGGAGAGCGCATAACTCAGAACATGACCTAGGATCCCAATTCCGGCCAGCGGCCTCCCGGACCGCACTCCACGCAAACCGGGCCAAGTGGCATTGGAAGAACACGTGGTTAGCTGTTTTGGGCTCCCCGCACACCGTGCATGCCCCGTTGGACGGCCCGTTGCGTTTGGCGATGTTCACAGAAGTGGGCAACTTGTCACAACACAGTTGCCAAAAGAAAACCTTGATTTTGAGGGGAAGCCGTGCCCTCCAAAGCCCTGACGCTACTTGCTGGTGGGTGCCCCTAGCGAGAGCTCGGTAAAGTGAGTTTACGGAAAACTTGCCGGAGGCGTTGAGGCGCCACGACACTATGTCCGGGCCTTGGGTTAGCACGACGCCTTCCAGGAGAGACAACAAGTTTCCCAAACTTGCCGTCTCCGAGCCAGTGAGTTCCCGACGAAACAGCAGCACTAGCGGGGACTCAGCCAACACTTGAGCCACGAAGCTGCGGGGTTCAGAGCGTAAGTTAAATCATGTAGAACTGTGTCGTCCTAAAATCTTGGAGGGTTACGTGTGTTGGATCTCACGATTTGGACGTGCCCTACGACTCCGCCGGTAGTGACTTGACCAGATTGATAATGACAAACCTTGGGTTGGTTCTCCCATCCTCTGTGCAAAGATGATTTGGCACTCTTCTCGACCTCTACTTATGTCATGGTTGGCAATGGCATGTGTATGAGCTTCTGGATGACCACGGGCTCGATGACAAGGCTGTATGATTCTCTGCCCCCCGGCATTTTCAAGCTTTCGCAGTGCAAGAATATCTCAGTTGCAGACGCAGTTACGATCAAAGATGGATGATTGGACTGCACTGGGTATATGTGATTACGGAGTTCTGGCAACTCACACAACGTTGGCTGCATCTAAACAAGTCTCCTTGCAACCTGACTGTTAAGAGTCCTATCCTACGACGGCTACAGAGCACCTTGGCGTCCTTGCCTATCCGATTGGGCTGGATGTCCGGACACACGTCGCTCGACTTCCGGGTTTTGCATGTATCTTGGCAATAATCTCATCTCATGGTCCTCACGTTGACAGACAACGGTCTCTCGTTCTAGCGCAGAGGCTGAATATAGAGCAGTTGATGCGGTCGTTGCAGAGTCTTGCTGGGTTCGTCAATTATTACAGGAGCCTCACAGGCCAATCTCGAGTGCTACTATCGTATATTGCGACAACGTCAGTGCGGTCTACTTATCCGCTAACCCGGTTCAGCACTGTCGCACCAAACACATCGAGCTTGACATTCATTTTGTTCGGGACACTACAAAAAAATACACTTCCGTGATGATACGTGTTTGCCACAGTAGGTCACGTTTTCTGTCATGCATGTACATCCATGACAAATTTATGACAGAATCAAGATAGTCATACCTGTGCTGTCGTAGAAGTGTTCCATGACATTACCAAAATTATCATCACGGAAGTGTCCACTTCCATGACGATAAATCGCGCGTCACAGAAGTGCTTTCGTCAAGGGTGACCGACACGTGGCATCCAACGTAAGGGAACGCCGTTAAGCTATCGGGTCCGGTTTTGGATCCGATAACCCGTTAACAGCCTCGACCAATGGGGATTTTCCATGTGTAAAATCATCATTGGCTGGAGGGAACACGTGTCAGCTCGTCGTTGGGACAGATGTCATCCACTCATTGGACCCAAAGCGCCTATGATATGTTGACACGTGGCACGGCCCAATAGAGGCCCATTCATGTGAAAAGGCCGACCCGTTTGACTTGGTCAAAAGGTGGCGGGCCGGCCCACGGCAAGCCTGTTAACGGCCTGTTCGCATATAGCCCATTTACAGCCCGCTAACCCAGGGCCCGTTTACGGCCTATCCGAATTAGGCCCAGTAGCGTCATCTAGGCCGTCTAATATAATTCCAGCCCGTTTTAACTTCCGACCCATGCATGGCCCATGACGTCTTTCGGCCCATATGAGGCCCTTAGTAACCCTCGGCCCATTAACGGCCCATGGTAAAACTGGCCCATAATGAACAATGTATCACTTTATACCCATTAATGGCCCATTATACCGTTGGGCCGTTTCCAGCCCATGTTATCTTTCGGCCTTTTCAAGGCCCATTTATTCTTGGGCTCATTTCCAGCATTCGTTTACTTACGGCCCGTTACAGGCCTTTTCTGCTTGTGGGCCAAATTCAGCCCGTGGATACAGTCGACCCATTTGTGGCCCGTTAATCTGTTGGGCCATTTTCATAGCATCATCAAATACGGACGATTAACGACCCGTTATGGTCAGCCCATAAAACATACGATTTCCACTCTAGCCCGTTTACGGCCCCTTATACGGCCCGTACAAGGCCCATAGATGAGACGGCCCGTAGAAGGCCCATTGACCCGACGGCCCATTGATCCGACGGCCCATGGATCCGCTGGCCCATGGATCCGACAGCCGATAGAAGGCCCACGGATCCAACAGCCCATAGAAGGCCCACGAATCCGACGACCACAGAAGGCCAGGGATCGTCCGTCCCGTAGATGGCCCATGGAACGTACGACCTATGGAGGGTCATGGTCACTACAACGTTTGGGCGAGTTGGCCCCCGTTTGAACGATATAGCATATTCAAAGAATTATCCTACTCTATACTATCACCTCTAAAAAACATACGCTATACAATAAAGAGACTAAGGCATAGAAACGTAGAATAATCCTACACTATACAATAAAGAAATTACAGCCGATTATACCCACTGGGCATTATGGTTCGGCACCGGTGATAATAAAGCATACACAAACAACAAATTACATACACTGGGCAAATACAGCTCATACATCATGGACGCGCATCAACATAACTTACCATTTGAACTATAATCTCTTCAGAAAATAGGATTGGCCGGATTTAGATAGCACAAATTTCAGTCTGCAAAATCTCCAATTCCTTCGTTGTTACCTCAGTGTCTTATTTCATTTTTTGACTCCTGCATCTAATACCTGCATGTCCAGTCTCAACTTGTTGATTGTACGTTTAGAATCATGTACACGTTGTCTTGCCACCTCTAGTTGATGCTCGAGAACATCAGCACATTCCAATTCCAATCCATAATCATTCGGTAACGGCCATGCCGCACTGCTCGCAGATCTTTGTGTTGATGCCACTTCATCCTGAAATGTGTCTGTAAGTACACATGACTAGGGCAAAAATATAGTTACAACAGTGAAGCGAGCAAGATAGGCTATTTTGTACATGGCAAAACAGGACTAACAATAATGTTACACGTCATGAAGCATAAGCAGGTGATATTTTAAAAATTATAAAAAAGGTAGTCTGTGCAGCCTGCATATGAAAATCTCTCTTAGCTCACCAGAGGAGCATGATGTTGGGGCTCAATCCAAAACACAGACAAGTTACAAATTTAGATAGCACGTTGGGTAGAAGTAAGCAAGCAGTTGGCCATTCTGTAGCTCAATTAAAGTCTTAGGGAGCATAATGAACAGCAGAGGATTTCATACAAACATACTACAGCAAGCAAAACTATGCAATCATTAGCCTAGTATAAACTAGATTGTGAGCCTCATTCAATAATAGTTGGTTAATAGACTTCAAAGGTTCAGGCACACTTCGGCAGAGTAATTAAATGATAAGACCTTTAATTATGTCAACTAATAGTTATACAAGTACCCAACATCAGGCATCATTCTTTGGGCATCTCATTAACTGAGGACAAATAAAGCAATTGAAAAGAGCAAATTAACTATGCCTGAAACAAACAAGGAATTGAACTGTTGAGTTGGATGCAGTGACTTACCTTAACAGGTTGAAGAGGCTCAGCGCAGCTCCTACTTCTCTTGCAAGGCTCCTTCCTAACATCTTGTACTTGGAAATCTTCAATCTTATCTTCATTGCACCCCCTTACTTTCCAGTCTGTGAACATAAAAGGATGAGATTATAACAAAACAACACCACATAATGAAACATGCCGCATCTCTTGCACTTGCACACAATGAAATGAGAATTTATTATGTCTGCACTATGTAAAAACTAGGCATACCTTCGAACTGGATCTCCAGGTACTCTTGGAGAGCCTACTTTAGTGTACAACCAAACCTTTATGTCACCTATCAGTTAGAAAAGGCCCCACTACAGCAGCCCTTAGTGTTTAAATCGTTGACAAGCTCTGTTAGAGTGTTAGGTCAAGAACATCAAGTAATCAAAGCAAACAGTCCTAGTATGGCTGGCTGATGCAAACAAGCAATTGAACAGATGTGTGAGCAAATCTTACATATCAAGAAAAGAAGCAAAGAAGGAGGCTTAGAGACCATCACTTGACTGACCAGATTTAAGGGGCATTTAAACATCATGTGCAACATATGAACTAACATAAACATTGCATATTCCAGATTCTACAATGGAATGCACATGTATTAGGTTATGCCATGTATGATGATGCCTAAATGTACGCTATAGCAGGCAGGAGTGATTCATCATTGCACGCATAATTGAATTGCAGGTTAAGGGCCAGTTCTATTCCGCCTTTTCAGGGCTTATTGTCAAAATAAGCCATAAAAGATGTAAAGAAGTCATTTTTGAGTTATGGGCTGGGCTTAACTAATTTCGCTTTGGAGGGGGATGTTTCGGGTAGAACCTCACTAAAAATTGAAGGGAAGGGGAATAGTGAAATGACTCGGTTGTCTGCCTATTCAAGTAAAAACAATCACGCAAGCGTTCATTGCCCTGCCCGCTTGCATCTCCTCTCCCCTTTCCCTCTACCTCGATCCCCTGCCTGCAGCACTAGGGTTCCTCCAGCAAGCCGTCGCCACTGGTCCCATCTGGCCTGGTCCCCGACGATGCTCTGTCCAGCTAGGCTACATGGCCGGCGGGTAGGGGCAAATCTCCCTGGATGCTCCTCCCTCTGGTGCCGCCCCTCATTCTCATGGTCTCCAGCAGCTGCTCCACTGTGGTTCGTCCAACGCACTACTCCGGCAGGCGCTGCACAACTATGGCTGATGCCACACTGCGGCAGAAGGCACCTTATTCCCTCTCCCCACCTCCCAGGCCGTGGCCTTGAGGTGCCGTTGAAGGATGAGCTCATCCAACAAGGTGAGGATCTCCTCTGATTTTTTGCCAAATTTTCATTTTGATCCACTATACGATGAATTGCTATGAGCTACTTCTGCTGCTGCTATATGATGCATTGCTATGAGCTGCTCCTGCTACTGCTATATGATGAATTGCTATGAGCTGCTTCTGCTATATGATGAATTGCTATGAGCTGCTGCTGCTATATGATG
>NC_057796.1:321248445-321250408 GCF_018294505.1 Triticum aestivum | reverse complement strand
TGAGTTGCTATAAGCTGCTCCTGCTGCTGCTGTATGATGAATTGCTATGAGCTGCTCCTGCTGATGCTATATGATGAATTGCTATGAGCTGCTCCTGCTGCTGCTATATGATGAATTGCTATGAGCTGCTCCTGCTGCTGCTATATGATGAATTGCTATGAGCTGCTGCTGGTATATGATGAATAGCACACTGCTGTTGTTGCTGCTGCTGCTGCTGTATGATGAGTTGCTATGAGCTGCTGCTGCTATATGATGCTTTCAGGTAGCGCTGCTATATGATAATAACCAACCACTTGGACCATCGAATTTCAATAAATAATTGTTCTTCATTTAAATGTGGGTCATGCGTTTTTCATTTAAATTAGGCAATGGGATCTCTATGGAGAACATTGACCAAAGTAGATTATGCCAAGTAGATGGTATCTTTGTATTTGCATTTTGAGCAAATAGTGATGGTCTGTTTTCCTATCATATTAATTACTGCACTGAGTTCAATTTGTGATGTTTGCAAGTCAAATTAATTTTCATATGGGCAGCAAAATAAAAAAATATAATGCAATCTAGACTTTTCACTTATCATACCAAAGATAAGCTGAAAACGCAATGAAAAGAACTGGTTGCTTATTACATGGAGCTTATATTCACAGGTGCTTATTTTCTTAGGATAACTCGTAATAACCGTCCCTAAGAAACTTGGCCAATAGAACTGACATACAAATAACATGTCACGATGATTGCAATGGAGGAGTGACGTACCATAGCACACTGTATAGGCTCATCACTGGCTCTCCTTTTTTTGCGATGTTCCATGAAATTGCCACATACATCTTGTACTTTTTCATTGTGTAACCCAATCTGCAAGTTGGCACGGCTAATTTTAGACATCTCTACATGATAATACATTGCATATCCCTTGCGCATATTTAAACCACCAATTAATGATTGTGTGCGTAGCATAAACTAGCCATGACTCTGTGTGCTGGACTAGCAGGCACTCTAAGGGAGCCTAATGTAGTGTACTGGAATTCCTACATGCCACCTACGATTTTGTGTAATGTACTGCCTCTGTTCCTAAATATATGTCTATGTAGAGATTCCAGTATGGACCACATACAGATATATATAGATGCATTTTCGAGTGTAGATTCACTCATTTTCCTCCGTATGTAGCCTATAGTGGAATCTCTAGAAAGACTTATATTTAGGAACAGAGGTACGAGGTAGTATCATGTATGACATCTACATACCTAATTTAGCAGCCAGTAGTAGAAATCATTGTCTGCACAAAGGGATTACTGGTCGAAAATCCTAGCAAAGCACGCTGGCAGGCACAAAACAATACAAGAGAGAGAGAGACACGCTTACAAGATCATAGCAATGCCTCGGTCCAGGATCTTGGTTGGCCAAGCTGTTAGATCCAGAAGAAACATCGTCCTTGTAGTTTTTGCAAACTGCATAACAGGTAACAGCGACCTGTTAGTATATTTGAAGTACATCGGGCAGGTGATGCTGGACGGGTTTAAAGGTGACAAGTACCTAGGCCGTGGCGGGTGCTTGGCATCTTGCCAGACGGTGGGAATCATGTTAGAAACGTCAAGGGTGATGACGCGCCGCTGACTGTTGGGGTCCGGTAGGGAGATCTAGAACCGTCGAGTAGGGTGTTTGTGGAGCGGCTCCGGTAGGGTGGACCACGGTGTGGGCGAAGCGGATCTGTGGCCGTGGACGAGGGCGTAGGTGAAGCTGCTCCGGTGGTTGGGTTAAGGATGGTGTCGACGATGCGGATCTGCGGCCGTGGACGGGGCGTCAGAAGTTGCTCCGGTAGGTTGGATGAGGGTGCGAGGAAGCGGATCTGAGGCCGTGGACTTGTGAGTTGGCAAAGCGGCCCCGGTAGGGTTGAAAATGGTATAGGCGAAGCTACTCCGGTGGGGTTGACGATGTTGTCGGCGAAGCGGCTCCGGTAGGG
>NC_057796.1:321246206-321247906 GCF_018294505.1 Triticum aestivum | reverse complement strand
GAAGTACGGACGGCGTGATGTGAGATGCTCTGGTGCTGTGGAGTTAGTCGTTTTTGCGGGAGGGGGAGAGGAAATGGGGGTGCCGTGTAGTGGGGGGAACCGGAAGTTACCAAAGCAGCCCCGACCGATTATGTAGATGAGGGCGGTATTGTAACTGTTGGTCTCCGTGCACCAAGGACAAAAGGGGAATTTCGCATGCTAAAGACTAAGGTGGCGGAAATTTTAGAAGGAGGCGGGAGATTTTGCCGCCCGTGGGATCGTTCGTATCCAGTTTCAACTAATTTTGGACCGTGCTAGCGGGAAGGTCATGCGAGACTGTGTACACGGGGCACGCGTCAGCAGTTAATAACTGGTGTGTCCACCCCAGAAAAAAGACAATAACTCGGGATGATGCGCCGATAACTTGGACGTTGACACAGGCGCGGCCAATCGTACGGGTATAGTGGCGCGTTCACAAAAAAGGGATCAAACGCTCAGCCTATGTATTTCTCGTGTAAATAGATAATTTAGTGCAATTGGTTATTTACTTTAAACATAATGCATTGACGTGTTAGTGTAGAGGCGCACAAAAAGAAATGGATATTGTAGTCCGCTACTTAAAAGTGTTACCTCATATGATTACATAGCCTCCATTTCATAAATTGCGTACCCGTTGAATTCATATATGAATATTACATATATTACTTTATAATAGAACCTTAAATCATCCAAGAATAATGATTTTGAATGCAAGAGTAACAATGGTGCATGTACATGATAGCTACATTGGTTGTTTGAAGAAACATCACTATAACTTTGGCATGCACAACTGAAAAGGTTTTATTTAAATAGAAAAAATGTGATATGTGAGTGTCCAATCTTTATAGCGTTGAATCGATATTGTACCTTTGGCCACGATACGAAGTAGATATTGATTTATGTTCAAGCGATGCACGCTACGATCGCTAGATAGTGATACGTGAATGAATTGTGCAATCTCTCTCACACGCATACATATCTCATTTCCCTGTGGTCATCGGAATTACACACGCGCACTTCGTGTATTTCTCTCCCTCCGTCAAGGTTAGAATTCGTCTTTCTACCCCGTCCTACAAGTCTCTCACACAGAAACACACACGCTCTCTCTGTCGAACACGCCCACCCCTTTAATTCCGCCCACCCACAGCTACTAATGTCTCAAAGTATAATAATGTCTCTCACACATATGCCTAAGGTTAACTCAAGTTCCGGAACCATATGAATACATACAATGGGATTCCAACAGAGCACCTTTTGTTTTGAGATTTCGCTCTCTCTCTCCCACACATTGTTTCTCGCTTCATTTTTTCTGGCACTTGCATGCACACAATTTTGTTTATCTTCGTGATGCTTTAAGTATGCCTCGCACAAATGCTATCTACCTATCCATTAATATAGCTAGATATGTGTCACACAAACTCCTTCTCCCTACTAGCAAGATGCCCATGCGTTGCACCGAACATCAAGATGCATTTGTATGAGTAGTTTATCTTGTGGGAGAAAAGGATGAACGAGGGAATGCCTTATTTGCAAATGCGGAGAGGGGTGTGGGTATCTTTTTGAAAAATTGCCACAGTTTCCTTCCTATCCGTCGGGTATAAATCGGATGGCCTATATTGCAGGATGGCAGGAACACCATCATCACCAACTCTGTTTTTATAAGAGTAGGGATATGTAAGTGT
>NC_057796.1:321211854-321245660 GCF_018294505.1 Triticum aestivum | reverse complement strand
CCCCAACAATGACAGCAGAAGGGTGACAACTCAATATGATCGTAATCTGTCAATTGGTTTCTCTCTCGAACATTGTGTCTCTGTGCCTCGCTCAGTAGCCCCCTCGATATGTAGACTTCTCGCGGGCGCACAGCTGTAGTGACGATGACGCTGAACCCAATGTGCCTCGTTTTTACCGGCCTCATGTGATAGTTTTCACCCTGTTTTCTGTTAATTAACAAGGCAACCTTTTCTTTGTTACTACTAGTGAGTCCGAAATCATTCGGGGCACACATAAAATATATCACTTCAACCCAATTATCGCAGTAACTATTTTAAAAGAAACTAGCTAGATGCCCGTGCGTTGCACGGAACATCAAGATGCATTTGTATGAGTAGTTTATCTTGTGATAGAAAAGGTGAACGAGAGAAGGCCGTATTTGCGAACGTGGAGAGGGGTGTGGGTATATTTTTTGCAAAATTGCCATAGTTTTCTTCCTATCCGTTAGATATAAATCCGACGGCCTATATTGCGGGATGGCATGCACACCATCATCACCAACTCTGTTTTCTACTCCCTCCGTTCGTAAATATTTGTTTTTTAGAGATTTCAACAAGTGACTACATATGGAGCAAAATGAGTGAATCTACACTCTAAAATATGTCTACATACACATCCATATGTGGTAGTCCATTTGAAATCTGAAAAAGACAAATATTTAGGAACGGATGGAGTATAAGAGTAGACATGGAGATATATCAGCAGCATGGTCTACAACAAAAATGTGCTGGACTGGTTAGCGCCGGATGCTCGCAACGTGATGACATGAGTTTGAATTATGTCTTTAACTTTAGAGTTTTATATTATATATTACTTATTTAATATATACTTCTTTCGCTACTGTACTGACAGTGGAACCCACAGAGTACTTAGAATACAAGATTAAGGATGGACTTGTTTCTTTTTAACTTTCTGTACGAAGCTGTAGCCACCCTGCAAGTCACCTATACACTGTACATGCAATTAACTTTTTATAGAGGGACACTCATACACTCAATTAACTCAAATGGATTGGATGTCACTCTATTATTTACAGCATAAGAGCATCTCCAACGGCAGCCGGCAAATTTCCTCCCGTTTCCTTCCGCGGAGGACGACATCAAATGCCAGCGGCATACATTTTCACAACTCTAACCAACCAGATGAAATTCATGCAAACACGGACTGATTACATATAAGTATGAAGGATTTCGTATAAAAAAGCCGGATCTTCATATAAACATGATGGATTTCATTACATTTACATGAACTAAGCGGTGCCAATCCGGCTATCTTGGTATAATTAATACTCCATCCGTCCGGAAATACTTGTCCTAGAAATGGATGTATCTAGACTTATTTTAGTTATAGATACATACAATTTATCCATTCTTAGAACAAAAATTTCCCACCAGCTGGAGAGGGAGTACATAATCTAAATGGCCGCCCGTGGATCCCTTTGTCTTCCTCATGTCCGGCAGACACTTTGCGGGGTCGACGAAGGTCCTCGGAAGAGACGAAGAAGCAAAGAAACCACCTGAATGCGTAGTCGTCGCCTCGGCGGTGGCCTTCATGGGACCCAAGTGGCGGCGGTCTCCCGTGTTCTACTTATCCTCGATGATGGCGGCGGACACGGAGAAGCTGGCCACCGACTCGTCGCTGTCCATGCACCCGGCTTCTGTGTCTGCCTGCATGGCGCTGCCACAGGCACGGGAGGCGCGCCCACAGACACGTGAGGCGTGGTACGACGCGACAGCGGCGATGCCCGTACCGGTGTGCTCGTCGCCGTGCCGGCGTGGAGCAACTCGCCACTCCTCATCGAGCTGAACTAGAGCGGCAAGTTGCTGAACCACGCGCCTGCTTGGGGCGGCAACTGGCTCCGTTGGGCCAAGCGAGGTTGGTGAAGCACCGAGTGGCCTCGCCCGTATCCGGTGGGCTCGGCGGGCCACCCAGCAGGGTAATATGCCGGAGAACGGCTCCTCGGAAGCCATCGGAAGAGTGGAGAAAATGGTGAAGGCGGAGATGGGGGAGTGGCGGAGGGGTGCGATTCTTGCCCGCTGTCTGTATGGCCTCGTGTAAATAGAGGGCGGACGGTAGGAGCTTGGCCGGCGTCTGGCCTCGTTTAAACTGAGGGCGGACGGGAGGAGCTCGGCCGATGTTGCGTTTAATTCCGGCCCGCTCATGAACGGACGTGTGGCCGGAGTAGGTTTCTCGGTTTGCATGCGGGTTTAACTGAGGGGTTTGATGGAGGCGAGGAGGCGTGTTCAGCCGGGCGTGCAGCGGGCGGCGCAGTACTATTTGATTTGACAGCGGGCGGCGCAGTTCCCGATACGAATTTAATGCAGACGAGCGAGGGAGTAGCGGTTCCCGAAATGTTGAACGGCCAATGCATCCCCCTTCAATTAATGCATGAGGGAAGTAATGGGAGGAGGACCAGGAAAAGAGGCTGCACAATGTGAATGCAACGCAGTTTGCCCTCATATAAAGGCGTCCCTCCATTCCAATGCATCTCCACATCATACGCACCTAAGCATTTGCCTAAGAACCTACACTAAGCGCAAAAGAGCTCACTCCAGACCCATGGCGGCGATGCGCGCGAGCGGCCAGCGGCTGTGCCAGATGGTCCACGACGTCGGCCTGTGGCATGGCGCCGAGGATCGTCTCCAGACGGTGTTAGAGACCGGCTGGTGGATGGCCGCCATCGACGCCAACTATGACTCTCAGTTGGACCAGATGATCGTTGCCACCACCAACAAGTTCACCGTCCTCAAGAAGCTCGCGGACGACATCGCCGTACTCCTCCAGCCCGCGCGCCCGGGCTCCTCATTGCCTGCCACCCTAATCGGCCTCCATGGCCGGAACCTCTTTCAAGCACTGGTGGCCCTGCGATTGCCCGCCGACGCCATGAAGGATGTCCACCTGGTGGTCGTGCTCGCCGCGAGGCGCCTCGCCATGCAAGAATTCGTCGACCTACACATCCACGTGTACGAGCAAATCGTGTACATTGGTATCTACAAGGCCAGTGAGGACGCTACGACGTTGGCCTTCCTCAACCGGCTGGAAGCCTTGGATGCCTTTGCTGAGAAGCACCTCGACCTCGCCACAAAAGCCGCCGCTCCTTAGCCGCCGGTCGGTGGCCCGGCGCACTAAGTTGAGGAGGAGGAGGTTGTACGTTGATGGATGCATCTTTCTTCTTGCCTTCTGTAACCACCACTGCGATCGCATCATCATCGTGGCCTTAATTCTTATTGTGGTGTTGTATTCTCGTTCCAGTCAATACCGACATGTGCGATTCCTTTGCTTAATTATATGCATCACTGTAACTAGTACTCCATCCGTCAATTTATAAGTTGTGCTTACCTTTTCCATCAACTTCGTGCAATGCGCGGGCATCTTGCTAGAAACACTAGAACATGTCGGACCGCGTGTGACCAAACCGATGATGCGCCAACCTAGCTACTACGTACCCTGCTTATCTGGCGGAAATAGCCCCGCCCTAGCGTTTCCAATCGTTATTTCTATCTATCGATCGTGCCAAGGAGCAGAACCAAAATGTTACAATTTATACATGTTTCTCTACTCCTACTCCTATAAAAGACTTAGTTGGTGATGGTGGTGTGTCTGCCATCTGTCGTTTCTGACCATTAGATCTGCATCTAACGGCTGTGAGGTAAGTTGTGGCATTTTTGCAACAATAGCCCACTTCTCTGCTCCAATTTGTAGAAAACCCCTTATTATCTTGAAAGCAACCACATCCCTCCCTCACCTCATCAAAACAGCCTGAGAAATATATACTCCTATAAAAGACTCAGTTGGTGATGGTGGTGTGTCTGCCATCCGTCGTTTCTGACCATTAGATCTGCATCTAACGGCTGTGAGGTAAGTTGTGGCATTTTTGCAACAATAGCCCACTTCTCTGCTCCAATTTGCAGAAAACCCCTTATTAACTTGAAAGCAACCACATCCCTCCCTCACCTCATCAAAACAGCCTGAGAAATATATTTTGAGTGAAAAGTACTCCCTCCATTCCTAAATATTTGTCTTTCTAGAGATTTCAATAAGTGACTACATACGGAGCAAAATGAGTGAATCTACACTTCAAAATATGTCTATATAATCTGTATGTGATAGTCCATTTGAAATCTCTAAAAACCCAAATATTTAGGAACGGAGGGAGTAATATATTAGGAGTATATCAAAACAAGAGTGATTTCTTTCAAGTTTGTGAACAAGTACTACTATTCTACTACTTTGGATCCGTCGCAACGCACGGGCACATTGCTAGTAAAAGGAAAAGGCCTGCCACGTTTGCGTCGCACTCCCCCCACACATGCCGGGAATCGGGAGTACTCGACGGCCCGTCCGGCACGACACATAGCTTAGGGAAGGCGTGTTGCCTAGCATTTTCACTTTCATGTGGGACCGCCGTTGAGCAAACCGACTATTGGCAAACTGCACCCTGCCCGCCGCCGGGTTGGAAAACAGAAACGAGGGGAAGATCTAGCTGTAGCACGGAAGCCAAGAAATTTGGTGTCAGATGGGGCTCGTTGATAGAGTAGGAGCATTCCGTACTACTCTGCTCCTACTAGTACCAAGTTTGTGTTGGGGATCGTAGCAGAATTTTAAAATTTCCTATGCATCACCAAGATCCATCTATGGAGTATACTAGCAACGAGGGGAAAGGAGTGCATCTACATACCCTTGTAGATCGCGAGCGGAAGCGTTCTAATGAACGAGGTTGATGGAGTCGTACTCGCCGTGATCCAAATCACCGATGACCGAGTGCCGAACGGACGGAACCTCCGCGTTCAACACACGTACGGAGCAGCGACGTCTCCTCCTTCTTGATCCAGCAAGGGGGAAGGAGAGGTTGATGGAGATCCAGCAGCACGACGGCGTGGTGGTGGAAGTAGCGGGATCCCGGCAGGGCTTCGCCAAGCGCAAGCGGGAGGGAGAGGTGTTGCAGGGGGAGAGGGAGGCGCCAAGGGTTAGGGTACAGCAGCCCTCCCTCCCCCCTTTATATAGGCCCCTGGAGGGGGGGCGCCGGCCCTGGAACCCATCTACAAGGGGGGCGGCGGCCAGGGGGGAAACTTTCCCCCCAAGTCAAGTGGGGCGCCCCCACCCCAGGGTTTCCAACCCTAGGCGCAGGGGGAGGCCCATGGGGGGCGCCCCAGCCCACTAAGGGCTGGTTCCCCTCCCAATTCAGCCCATGGGGCCCTCCGGGATAGGTGGCCCCACCCGGTGGACCCCCGGGACCCTTCCGGTGGTCCCGGTACAATACAGATAACCCCCAAAACTTTCCCGGTGGCCGAAACTGGACTTCCTATATATAATTCTTCACCTCCGGACCATTCCGGAACTCCTCGTGACGTCCGGGATCTCATCCGGAACTCCGAACAACTTTCGGGTTTCCGCATACTAATATCTCTACAACCCTAGCGTCACCGAACCTTAAGTGTGTAGACCCTACGGGTTCGGGAGACATGCAGACATGACCGAGACGCCTCTTCGGTCAATAACCAACAGCGGGATCTGGATACCCATGTTGGCTCCCACATGTTCCACGATGATCTCATCGGATGAACCACGATGTCGAGGATTCAATCAATCTCGTATACAATTCCCTTTGTCAATCGGTACGTTACTTGCCCGAGATTCGATCGTCGGTATCCCAATACCTTGTTCAATCTAGTTACCGGCAAGTCACTTTACTCGTACCGTAATGCATGATCTTGTGGCTAACTACTTTAGTCACATTGAGCTCATTATGATGATGCATTACGGAGTGGGCCCAGAGATACCTCTCCGTCATACGGAGTGACAAATCCAGTCTCGATCCGTGCCAACTCAACAGACACTTTCGGAGATACCCGTAGTGTACCTTTATAGTCACCCAGTTACGTTGTGACGTTTGGCACACCCAAAGCACTCCTACGGTATCCGGGAGTTGCATGATCTCATGGTCTAAGGAAATGATACTTGACATTGGAAAAGCTCTAGCAAACGAACTACACGATCTTTTGTGCTATGCTTAGGATTGGGTCTTGTCCATCACATCATTCTCCTAATGATGTGATCCCGTTATCAATGACATCCAATGTCCATAGTCAGGAAACCATGACTATCTGTTGATCAACGAGCTAGTCAATTAGAGGCTTACTAGGGACATGTTGTGGTCTATGTATTCACACATGTATTATGATTTCCGGATAACACAGTTATAGCATGAACAATAGGCAATTATCATGAACAAAGAAATATAATAATAACCATTTATTATTGCCTCTAGGGCATATTTCCAATAGTCTCCCACTTGCACTAGAGTCAATAATCTAGTTACATTGTGATGAATCGAACACCCATAGCGTCCTGGTGTTGATCATGTTTTGCTCTAGGGAGAGGTTTAGTCAACGAATCTGCTACATTCAGGTCCATATGTACTTTACAAATATCTATGTCTCCATTTTGAACACTTTCACGAATGGAGTTGAAGCGACGCTTGATATGCCTGGTCTTCCTGTGAAACCTGGGCTCCTTGGCAAGGGCAATAGCTCCAGTGTTGTCACAGAGGAGAGTCATCGGGCCCGACGCATTGGGAATCACCCCTAGGTCGGTAATGAACTCCTTCATCCAGATTGCTTCTTGCGCTGCCTCTGAGGCTGCCATGTACTCCGCTTCACATGTAGATCCCGCCACGACGCTTTGCTTGCAACTGCACCAGCTTACTGCCCCTCCATTCAAAATATACACGTATCCGGTTTGTGACTTCGAGTCATCCAGATCTGTGTCGAAGCTAGCATCGACGTAACCCTTTATGACGAGCTCTTCGTCACCTCCATAAACGAGAAACATATCCTTAGTCCTCTTCAGGTACTTCAGGATATTCTTGACCGCTGTCCAGTGTTCCATGCCGGGATTACTTTAGTACCTTCCTACCAAACTTACGGCAAGGTTTACATCAGGTCTGGTACACAACATGGCATACATAATAGTCCCTATGGACGAGGCATAGGGGATGACACTCATCTTTTCTCTATCTTCTGCCGTGGTCGGGCATTGAGCCGTGCTCAATTGCACACCTTGCAATACAGACAAGAACCCCTTCTTGGACTGATCCATATTGAACTTCTTCAATATCTTGTCAAGGTACGTACTCTGTGAAAGACCAATGAGGCGTCTTGATCTATCTCTATAGATCTTGATGCCTAATATATAAGCAGCTTCTCCAAGGTCCTTCATTGAAAAACACTTATTCAAATAGGCCTTTATACTTTCCAAGAATTCTATATCATTTCCCATCAATAGTATGTCATCCACATATAATAAGAGAAATGCTACAGAGCTCCCACTCACTTTCTTGTAAACACAGGCTTCTCCATAAGTCTGTGTAAACCCAAACGCTTTGATCATCTCATCAAAACGAATGTTCCAACTCCGAGATGTTTGCACCAGCCCATAGATGGAGCGCTGGAGCTTGCATACCTTGTTAGCATTCTTAGGATCGACAAAACCTTCCGGCTGCATCATATACAATTCTTCCTTAAGAAAGCCATTAAGGAATGCCGTTTTGACGTCCATTTGCCATATCTCATAATCATAGAATGCGGCAATTGCTAACATGATTCGGACGGACTTCAACTTCGCTACGGGTGAGAAAGTCTCATCGTAGTCAACCCCTTGAACTTGTCGATAACCCTTAGCGACAAGTCGAGCCTTATAGATGGTCACATTACCATCCGCGTCTGTCTTCTTCTTAAAGATCCATTTATTTTCTATGGCTCGCCGATCATCGGGCAAGTCAGTCAAAGTCCATACTTCGTTTTCATACATGGATCCTATCTCGGATTTCATGGCTTCTAGCCATTTGTCGGAATCCGGGCCCGCCATCGCTTCTTCATAGTTCGAAGGTTCACCATTGTCTAACAACATGATTTCCAGGACAGGGTTGCCGTACCACTCTGGTGCGGAACGTGTCCTTGTGGACCTACGAAGTTCAGCAGTAACTTGATCTGAAGCTTCATGATCATCATCATTAACTTCCTCCCCAGTCGGTGTAGGCACCACAGGAACATCTTCCCGCGCTGCGCTACTTTCCGGTTCAGAAGGGGTGACTATCACCTCATCAAGTTCCACTTCCCTCCCACTTAATTCTTTTGAGAGAAACTCTTTCTCCAGAAAGGACCCATTCTTGGCAACAAAGATCTTGCCTTCGGATCTGAGGTAGAAGGTATACCCAATGGTTTCCTTAGGGTATCCTATGAAGACGCATTTTTCCGACTTGGGTTCGAGCTTTTCAGGTTGAAGTTTCTTGACATAAGCATCGCATCCCCAAACTTTTAGAAACGACAGCTTAGGTTTCTTCCCAAACCATAATTCATACGGTGTCGTCTCAACGGATTTCGACGGAGCCCTATTTAAAGTGAATGCGGCAGTCTCTAAAGCATAGCCCCAAAATGAGAGCGGTAGATCGGTAAGAGACATCATAGATCGCACCATATCCAATAGAGTGCGATTACGATGTTCGGACACACCGTTTCGCTGAGGTGTTCCAGGCGGCGTGAGTTGTGAAACGATTCCACATTTCCTTAAGTGCGTACCAAATTCGTGACTTAAATATTCTCCACCACGATCTGATCGTAAGAACTTTATTTTCCTGTCACGTTGATTCTCAACCTCACTCTGAAATTCCTTGAACTTTTCAAAGGTTTCAGACTTGTGTTTCATTAGGTAGACATATCCATATCTACTTAAGTCATCAGTGAGAGTGAGAACATAACGATATCCTCCGCGAGCCTCAACACTCATTGGACCGCACACATCGGTATGTATGATTTCCAATAAATTGGTTGCTCGCTCCATTGTTCCGGAGAACAGAATTTTGGTCATCTTACCCATGAGGCATGGTTCGCACGTGTCAAATGATTCGTAATCAAGAAACTCCAAAAGTCCATCTGCATGGAGCTTCTTAATGCGCTTGACACCAATGTGACCAAGGCGGCAGTGCCACAAGTATGTGGGACTATCGTTATCAACTTTACATCTTTTGGTATTCACACTATGAATATGTGTAACATCACGTTCGAGATTCATCAAGAATAAACCATTGACCAGCGGGGCATGACCATAAAACATATCTCTCATATAAATAGAACAACAATTATTCTCGGATTTAAATGAGTAGCCATCTCGAATTAAACGAGATCCAGATACAATGTTCATGCTCAAAGCTGGCACTAAATAACAATTATTGAGGTTTAAAACTAATCCCGTAGGTAAATGTAGAGGTAGCGTGCCGACGGCGATCACATCGACCTTGGAACCATTCCCGACGCGCATCGTCACCTCGTCCTTTGCCAGTCTCCGCTTATTCCGCAGTTCCTGTTTTGAGTTACAAATATGAGCAACCGCACCGGTATCAAATACCCAGGAGCTACTACGAGTACTGGTAAGGTACACATCAATTACATGTATATCACATATACCTTTGGTGTTGCCGGCCTTCTTGTCCGCTAAGTATTTGGGGCAGTTCCGCTTCCAGTGACCACTTCCCTTGCAATAAAAGCACTCAGTCTCAGGCTTGGGTCCATTCTTCGACTTCTTCCTGGCAACTGGCTTACCGGGCGCGGCAACTCCCTTGCCGTCCTTCTTGAAGTTCTTCTTACCCTTGCCTTTCTTGAACTTAGTGGTTTTATTCACCATCAACACTTGATGTTCCTTTCTGATCTCCACCTCCGCTGATTTCAGCATTGAATATACCTCAGGAATGGTCTTTTCCATCCCCTGCATATTGAAGTTCATCACAAAGCTCTTGTAGCTCGGTGGAAGCGACTGAAGGATTCTGTCAATGACCGCGTCATCCAGGAGATTAACTCCCAGCTGAGACAAGCGGTTGTGTAACCCAGACATTCTGAGTATGTGCTCACTAACAGAACTATTTTCCTCCATTTTACAGCTGAAGAACTTGTCGGAGACTTCATATCTCTCGACCCGGGCATGAGCTTGGAAAACCATTTTCAGCTCTTCGAACATCTCATATGCTCCATGTTTCTCAAAACGCTTTTGGAGCCCCGGTTCTAAGCTGTAAAGCATGCCGCACTGAACGAGGGAGTAATCATCAGCACATGATTGCCAAGCGTTCATAACGTCTTGGTTGTCTGGGATGGGTGCTTCACCTAGCGGTGCTTCTAGGACATAATCTTTCTTGGCAGCTATGAGGATGATCCTCAGGTTCCGGACCCAGTCCGTATAGTTGCTGCCATCATCTTTCAGCTTGGTTTTCTCTAGGAACGCGTTGAAGTTGAGGACAACGTGGGCCATTTGATCTACAAGACATATTGTAAAGATTTTAGACTAAGTTCATGATAATTAAGTTCATCTAATCAAATTACTCAATGAACTCCCACTTAGATAGACATCCCTCTAGTCATCTAAGTGAAACATGATCCGAGTTAACTAGGCCGTGTCCGATCATCACGTGAGACAGACTAGTCAAGATCGGTGAACATCTCCATGTTGATCGTATCTTCTATACGACTCATGCTCGACCTTTCGGTCTTCCGTGTTCCGAGGCCATGTCTGTACATGCTAGGCTCGTCAAGTCAACCTAAGTGTATTGCGTGTGTTCCGAGGCCATGTCTGTACATGCTAGGCTCGTCAACACCCGTTGTATGCGAACGTTAGAATCTATCACACCCGATCATCACGTGGTGCTTCGAAACAACGAACCTTCGCAACGGTGCACAGTTAGGGGGAACACTTTCTTGAAATTATTATAAGGGATCATCTTACTTACTACCGTCGTTCTAAGCAAATAAGATGCAAAACATGATAAACATCACATGCAATCAAATAGTGACATGATATGGCCATTATCATTTTGCTCCTTTGATCTCTATCTTCGGGGCACCATGATCATCTTCGTCACCGGCATGACACCATGATCTCCATCATCATGATCTCCATCATCATGATCTCCATCATTGTGTCTTCATGAAGTTGTCACGCCAACGATTACTTCTACTTCTATGGCTAACGCGTTTAGCAATAAAGTAAAGTAATTTACATGGCATTATTCAATGACACGCAGGTCATACAAAAAAATAAAGACAACTCCTATGGCTCCTGCCGGTTGTCATACTCATCGACATGCAAGTCGTGATTCCTATTACAAGAATATGATCAATCTCATACATCACATATATCATTCATCACATCTTCTGGCCATATCACATCACAAGGCACATGCTGCAAAAACAAGTTAGACGTCCTCTAATTGTTGTTGCAAGTTTTTACGTGGCTTGTATAGGTTTCTAGCAAGAACGTTTCTTACCTATGTAAAACCACAACGTGATATGCCAATTTCTATTTACCCTTCATAAGGACCCTTTTCATCGAATCCGTTCCGACTAAAGTGGGAGAGACAAACACCCGCTAGCCACCTTATGCAACTAGTGCATGTCAGTCGGTGGAACCTGTCTCACGTAAGCGTACGTGTAAGGTCGGTCCGGGCCGCTTCATCCCACAATACCGCCGAAACAAGATAAGACTAGTAGCGGCAAGAAGAATTGGCAACATCTACGCCCACAACTGCTTTGTGTTCTACTCGTGCATAGTAACTACGCATAGGCCTGGCTCATGATGCCACTGTTGGGGATCGTAGCAGAATTTTAAAATTTCCTACACATCACCAAGATCCATCTATGGAGTATACTAGCAACGAGGGGAAAGGAGTGCATCTACATACCCTTGTAGATCGCGAGCGGAAGCGTTCTAATGAACGGGGTTGATGGAGTCGTACTCGCCGTGCTCCAAATCACCGATGACCGAGTGCCGAACGGACGGCACCTCCGCGTTCAACACACGTACGGATCAGCGACGTCTCCTCCTTCTTGATCCAGCAAGGGGGAAGGAGAGGTTGATGGAGATCCAGCAGCACGACGGCGTGGTGGTGGAAGTAGCGGGATCCCGGCAGGGCTTCGCCAAGCGCAAGCGGGAGGGAGAGGTGTTGCAGGGGGAGAGGGAGGCGCCAAGGGTAGGGTACAGCAGCCCTCCCTCCCCCCTTTATATAGGCCCCCTGGAGGGGGGCGCCGTCCCTGGAACCCATCTACAAGGGGGGCGGCGGCCAGGGGGGAAACTTTCCCCCCAAGTCAAGTGAGGCGCCCCCACCCCAGGGTTTCCAAACCTAGGCGCAGGGGGAGGCCCATGGGGGGCGCCCCAGCCCACTAAGGGCTGGTTCCCTTCCCACTTCAGCCCATGGGGCCCTCTGAGATAGGTGGCCCCACCCGGTGGACCCCCGGGACCCTTCCGGTGGTCCCGGTACAATACCGATAACCCCCGAAACTTTCCCGGTGGCCGAAACTGGACTTCCTATATATAATTCTTCACCTCCGGACCATTCCGGAAATCCTCGTGACGTCTGGGATCTCATCCGGGACTCCGAACAACTTTCGGGTTTCCGCATACTAATATCTCTACAACCCTAGCGTCACCGAACCTTAAGTGTGTAGACCCTACGGGTTCGGGAGACATGCAGACATGACCGAGACGCCTCTCCGGTCAATAACCAACAGCGGGATCTGGATACCCATGTTGGCTCCCACATGTTCCACGATGATCTCATCGGATGAATCATGATGTCAAGGATTCAATCAATCCCGTATACAATTCCCTTTGTCAATCGGTACGTTACTTGCCCGAGATTCGATCGTCGGTATCCCAATACCTTGTTCAATCTCGTTACGGCAAGTCACTTTACTCGTACCGTAATGCATGATCCCGTGGCTAAATCCTTTAGTCACATTGAGCTCATTATGATGATGCATTACCGAGTGGGCCCAGAGATACCTCTCCGTCATACGGAGTGACAAATCCTAGTCTCGATCCGTGCCAACTCAACAGACACTTTCGGAGATACCCGTAGTGTACCTTTATAGTCACCCAGTTACGTTGTGACGTTTGGCACACCCAAAGCACTCCTACGGTATCCGGGAGTTGCACGATCTCATGGTCTAAGGAAATGATACTTGACATTGGAAAAGCTCTAGCCAACGAACTACACGATCTTTTGTGCTATGCTTAGGATTGGGTCTTGTCCATCACATCATTCTCCTAATGATGTGATCCCGTTATCAATGACATCCAATGTCCATAGTCAGGAAACCATGACTATTTGTTGATCAACGAGCTAGTCAACTAGAGGCTTACTAGGGACACGTTGTGGTATATGTATTCACACATGTATTATGATTTCCGGATAACACAGTTATAGCATGAACAATAGACAATTATCATGAACAAAGAAATATAATAATAACCATTTATTATTGCCTCTAGGGCATATTTCCAACAGTTTGTACTATACAACTAGTACTACCACTATACAACTAGTAGGTACGTGCACGGCACAACATCGTAGGAACAAAAAACAGGAAGATCTTGTTTTGGGTGATTTATCTTTCTTCTGTCAATGTAGTATGAATAATATGATGTGGGGGGCACCCATGAAGCTTATGTGGCTTGGTTGCATGGCTACGAAAGGTTAGAGAAAAATAAATAGATAATGTGTTTAGAGTGCACTCCACTAAACATATATACTTTGGATCCATTGCAACGGGCCGGCACATCTATATCTATACCCCCTATATAGTGTGGGAATAACTTTAAAAGTTGGTCGTTGGATGAAGCCAATCCGACGGTACAAAGATGGCAAATCTGAGCACTACTGGCCGTTGGATATCATCTACATTCCACCAGATTCTGCCACATGTAGAATCTAGAAGACTCCATGGTTGAACTTCATTCATGACTAACTTTGCCACAACTAAGCTTAGGCAAAGTGCGTTTGAAACAAAAAACGTGGCTAACAAAATGGCCACCACAAGTGTGGCAAGATTTGGCAAGAAGTTGAGTCTATGACATGTGGACCATGTAGCTAGAAAAGTGTGGCAAGACACAAGTGTAGCAATGAACCAAACACATGACTGGTGTGTTCGGTAGGGTGTATGAAGGGTGCATGATCCCAAGAGTTCCCTTCTCGACCCATTTTTGGGTGTTTGGTAGAGTGTATGGAGGGTGCACGAGTCCACACTAGATTAGCACAAATACACTAGAAGCATGCATGAAGAGAGCATACATGAAGAGGGGTGTTGAGTTGAGCATGCATGAAGAGGGAACAACTATGCTGAGACGAGAACACAACCAAACACACTTGTGGCACGCCTAAGCTTAGGCGTGGCAACGTTAGGCTGCAAACCAAACCATAACTTTGAAAGTTGGTCGTTGGATGAAGCCAATCCGACGATACAAAGATGGCAAATCCGAGCACTACTGGCCGTTGGATATCATCTACATTCCACCAGATTCTGCCACATGTAGAATCTAGAAGACTCCATGGTTGAACTTCATTCATGACTAACTTTTCCACAACTAAGCTTAGGCAAAGTGTGTCTGCCACAAAAAATGTGGCTAACAAAATGGCCACCACAAGTGTGGCAAGATTTGGCAAGAAGTTGAGTCTATGACATGTGGACCATGTAGCTAGAAAAGTGTGGCAAGCCACAAGTGTAGCAATGAACCAAACACATGCCAGCACGCCTAAGCTTAGGCGTGGCAACCTTAGGCTGCAAACCAAACCATAACTTTGAAAGTTGGTCGTTGGATGAAGCCAATCCGACGGTACAAAGATGGCAAATCCGAGCACTACTGGCCGTTGGATATCACCTACATTCCACCAGATTTTGCCACATGTAGAATCTAGAAGACTCCACATGTAGAAGCATAATGCACAAACCACCAGAATCTCATGCGTGCAATGCACGTGTACCTTACTAGTAGTTGGTAGTAGTAAGAAACAAATTCCGGGTTTGGCACGAGCTCGTACTGCGGGAGCACCACAAGGCCTGCCACAGGAGTTACATTTCCGTCTCGGGGCCCACGGGACCGAACTTCAGTGGCTTAGTGCCCGGCCTATGAGTCAATGACATGCGGACCTTAAATGCGGCTGGCCCACATGTCATTCTCATGGTGGTGGTGTGGTTCGTGACTCACTCGTTCGAGATGAACCGGCCGGTGGTGGCGTGGCCGTGGCGAGGGTGCCACAACTGGGCGTCGGGGCGTTACGAAGCGTAGATGGCCACACCGGCGGGTACTACCTGTAGTACAGAAGTACTCCAGTTGAGGATTGATGCCCGGGACGAAATGTGTCATAGCCGCTGGATGAAAATTCGATGGTGCGGGACGTGTGGTGTCATGGGTTCGTGCGGCGTCGTGGGAATCGTGGGAATCGTGTATGGCTGTGGTAGAAACTTGATGCTCGCCGCATTTAAGGTGACCCACATGTCATGCACACAAAGGCACAGGGGCGGTGCAGCCGAGAGGGGTGAGGCGCACGTCGGGGGACGTGGTGCCGTGGGTTGGAGTGGCATCGTGGGAATCGCGAGTGGCAGTGGATGAAACGTGATGGTCCCGTAGTTGAACTTCCATGGACAAGCCGCAGATTCGAGGCTCCATGAAGGCGAGCTCACCCCCTCGGTCGGCCTGGCTCCGGGCATGGCATGCTGCTACTTCTTGAGCACTGCGTTGGTTTTCCCTTGAAGAGGAAAGGGTGATGCAGCAAAGTAGCGTAAGTATTTCCCTCAGTTTTTGAGAACCAAGGTATCAATCCAGTAGGAGGCCACACACGAGTCCCTCGCACCTACACAAACAAATAAATCCTCGCAACCAACGCAATAAAGGGGTTGTCAATCCCTTCACGGTCACTTACGAGAGTGAGATCTGATAGATATGATAAGATTGTATTTTTGGTATTTTTATGATAAAGATGCAAAGTAAAGAAAGCAAAATAAAGACGACGCCAGAAATAACTAAGTGCTGAAAGATTATTATGATAGAAAATAGACCCGGGGGCCATAGGTTTCACTAGTGGCTTCTCTCATGAGCATAAGTATTACGGTGGGTGAACAAATTACTGTTGAGCAATTGATAGAATTGCGCATAGTTACGAGAATATCTAGGCATGATCATGTATATAGGCATCACGTCCGAGACAAGTAGACCGACTCCTGCCTGCATCTACTACTATTACTCCACACATCGACCGCTATCTAGCATGCATCTAGAGTATTAAGTTCAAAAGAACAGAGTAACGCTTTAAGTAAGATGACATGATGTAGAGGGATAAACTCATGCAATATGATATAAACCCCATCTTGTTATCCTCGATGGCAACAATACAATACGTGCCTTGCTGCCCCTACTGTCACTGGAAAAGGACACCGCAAGATTGAACCCAAAGCTAAGCACTTCTCCCATTGCAAGAAAGATCAATCTAGTAGGCCAAACCAAATTGATAATTCGAAGAGACTTGTAAAGATAACCAATCATACATAAAAGAATTCAGAGAAGATTCAAATATTGTTCATAGATAAACTTGATCATAAACCCACAATTCATCGGTCTCAACAAACACACCGCAAAAGAAGATTACATCGAATAGATCTCCACAAGAGGGGGGAGAACATTGTGTTGAGATCCAAAAAGAGAGAAGAAGCCATCTAGCTAATAACTATGGACCCGAAGGTCTGAGGTAAACTACTCACACATCATCGGAGAGGCTATGGTGTTGATGTAGAAGCCCTCTGTGATCGATGCCCCCTCCGGCGGAGCTCCGGAAAAGGCCCCAAGATGGGATCTCACGGGTACAGAAGGTTGCGGCGGTGGAATTAGGTTTTTGGCTCCGTATCTAGTAGTTTGGGGGTACGTAGGTATATATATAGGAGGAAGAAGTACGTCGGTGGAGCAACGTGGGGCCCACGAGGGTGGAGGGCGCGCCCAGGGGGGTAGGCGTGCCCCCCTACCTCGTGCCTTCCTGGCTTGACGTAGGGTCCAAGTCCTCTGGATCACGTTCGTTCCGAAAATCATGTTCCCGAACGTTTCATTCCATTTGGACTCCGTTTGATATTCTTTTTCTGCGAAACTCCGAAATAGGCAAAAAACAGCAATTCTGGGCTGGGCCTCCGGTTAATAGGTTAGTCCAAAAATAATATAAAAGTGTATAGTAAAGCCCAATAATGTCCGAAACAGAATATAATATAGCATGGAGCAATAAAAAATTATAGATACGTTGGAGACGTATCAAGCATCCCCAAGCTTAATTCCTGCTCGTCCTCGAGTAGGTAAATGATAAAAACAGAATTTTTGATGTGGAATGCTACTTGGCATAATTTCAATGTAATTCTCTTAATTGTGGTATGAATATTCAGATCCGAAAGATTCAAGATAAAAGTTTAATATTGACATAAAAGTAATAATACTTCAAGCATACTAACTAAGCAATTATGTCTTCTCAAAATAACATGGCCAAAGAAAGTTATCCCTACAAAATCATATAGTCTGGCTATGCTCTATCTTCACCACACAAAGTATTGAAATCATGCACAACCCCGATGACAAGCCAAGCAATTGTTTCATACTTTTGGTGTTCTCAAACTTTTTCAATCTTCACGCAATACAAGTGTGGTAAAAGGATAGTAGCATTGTCCCTTCTCTCTTTTTCTCTCATTTTTTTGTTTGGGCCTTTTCTCTTTTTTTATGGCCTCTTTTTTATTCTTTTTTATTTAGTCCGGAGTCTCATCCCGACTTGTGGGGGAATCATAGTCTCCATCATCCTTTCCTCACTTGGGACAATGCTCTAAAAATGATGATCATCACACTTTTATTTACTTACAACTCAACAATTACAACTCAATACTTAGAACAAAATATGAATCTATGTGAATGCCTCCGGCGGTATACCGGGATATGCAGTGAATCAAGAGTGACATGTATGAAAGAGTTATGAACGGTGGTTTTGCCACAAATACAATGTCAACTACATGATCATGCAAAGCAATATGACAATGATGGAGCGTGTCATAATAAACGGAACGGTGGTAAGTTGCATGGCAATATATCTCGGAATGGCTATGGAAATGCCATGATAGGTAGGTATGGTGGCTGTTTTGAGGAAGGTATATGGTGGGTGTATGATACCGGCGAAAAGTGCGCGGTACTAGAGAGGCTAGCGATGGTGGAAGGAAGAAAGTGCGTATAATCCATGGACTCAACATTAGTCATAAAGAACTCATATACTTATTGCAAAAATCTACAAGTTATCAAAGCAAAGTATTACGCGCATGCTCCTAGGGGGATAGATTGGTAGGAAAAAAACCATCGCCCGTCCCCGACCGCCACTCATAAGGAAGACAATCAATAAATAAATCATGTTCCGACTTCATCACATAACGGTTCACCATACGTGCATGCTACGGGAATCACAAACTTTAACACAAGTATTTCTCAAATTCAAAACTACTCAATAGCATGACTCTAATATCACCATCTTCGGGCGTGTTCTGAGAGTGCCCAGCTTCTCCAAAACTTCCTAGATTCAACTTCTCGTATTGCTTCTCACTTCAGCTGGCGCTATGGAAAGCGTTTGGCACACAACTTCCAGTTTCAGTGGTTAGGCACGTGTCTGACAGGCCATTTGATTAGCAATAAACCCAACTTAGAGGGATTGGCAGGCCAGGTTGGGCCCAAACCAACAGCCAACGCGCGCAAGAGAGAGTTAGCGATAGAAAATCGAAACGGTACGCTGGAAGTCACTTGGCGGTGGCAACATGGTGTAATTTGCCTCAACTCCAACTTCCTTGATTTCACGGATCTGGAAAGCACCAGCTTCCCCAACTCCTTCATTTTTACACTAAGACGGGCCGCCAGCTTCTCTATTCCAGCTTCCTGGAGGTAGAGTGTTCGGCTCAGCTTCATGCATGGAGTTGACGAATCTAGGAGCTGGAGCGTTGCCGAACATGCCCTTCATATCTCAAAACGATTATCTAGTATCAAACTTCTCATAGTATTCAACACACTCATAAGATTTTTTTACTAATCTTGAATGCCTAACATAATTAAAGCAAATTACTGTTTTGTAGGACTCTCAAAATAATCTAAGTGAAGCATGAGAGAACAATAGTTTCTATAAAACAAAACTACAGCCGTGCTCTAAAAGATATAAGTGAAGCACTAGAGCAAAAACTATATAACTCAAAAGATATAAGTGAAGCACATAGAGTATTCTAACAATTTCCGAATCATGTGTGTCTCTCTCAAAAGGTGTGTACAGCAAAGATGATTGTGGTAAACTAACAAATAAAGACTCAAATCATACAAGACGCTCCAAGCAAAACACATATCATGTGGTGAATAAAAATATAGCTCCAAGTAAAGTTACCGATGGAAGTAGACAAAAGAGGGGATGCCTTCCGGGGCATCCCCAAGCTTTGGCTTTTAGGTGTCCTTAGATTATCTTGGGGTGCCATGGGCATCCCCAAGCTTAGGCTCTTGCCACTCCTTGTTCCATAATCCATCGAATCTTTTACCCAAAACTTGAAAACTTCACAACACAAAACTTAACAGAAAATCTCGTGAGCTCCGTTAGCGAAAGAAAAAAAAACACCACTTCAAGGTACTGTAATGAACTCATTCTTTATTTATATTGGTGTTAAACCTACTGTATTCCAACTTCTCTATGGTTTATAAACTATTTTATTAGCCATAGGTTCATCAAAATAAGCAAACAACACACGAAAAACAGAATCTATCAAAAACAAAACAATCTGTAGTAATCTGTAACTAACGCAAACTTTTGGAACTCCAAAAATTCAGCCAAAATAGGACAATCTAGATAATTTGTTTATTGATCAGCAGCTATTGGAATCAATATTTTATCACGTTCTGGTGATTTTTAACAATTATTTTCGTGAACAGAAAGTTCCTGGAATTTTCAGCAAGATCAAATAACTATCATCCAAGAAGATCCTATAGGTTTAACTTGGCACAAACACTAATTAAAGCACACAAAAAAATCTAACCAGAGGCTAGATCAAATATTTATTCCTAAACAGAAGAAAAAAGCAAAAAACTAAAAATAAAATTGGGTTGCCTCCCAACAAGCGCTATCGTTTAACGCCCTTAGCTAGGCATAATAGCAAGGATAGATCTAGGTATTGCCATCTTTGGTGGGCGATTCTTCAATGAGACATCTATCATCCTTAAGAGTTTCTTTCTTTTTATTAATTATCAAACTTCTAGGCACATAACCGAAAAATTCATTTGTAGCAAATGGTTGCTTAACGATAGCAAAAAGATTGGGATGAATACTTATAGATTTGAGATCCGCAGTTTCCTTACTAGAGGATTCACCCTTATTTTTAGGAACATACATAAGCTTGGCAATTTTAGTTGGAGGACTTGGAGTATTCTTTACGGAAGAAAAAGCGGTTCGCAAGTTGATAATGATACCCTCAAGTTTATCGATTCTAGTGGAATCCTGATTTATTCTTTCATTAACTATGGGTTCCTTCTCCTTAATATTTTTCAAAGTTACTTTAGATCCATATTGGGTAATTTGGTTGTGGATCTTTTTATCCATATTTTCAATTAACTCTACGGTAGCAACTTTATTTTCAATAATTTCAAGTCTTTGCATTACATGCTCCAAAGTTAACATAGTTCCATTAACCAAAAGAGGTGGTGAGCCAAACAAATACATCATAGCATTATAAGAATCAAAAGTATGGCTACCCA
Source organism: Triticum aestivum (assembly GCF_018294505.1). NCBI lineage: Eukaryota > Viridiplantae > Streptophyta > Magnoliopsida > Poales > Poaceae > Triticum > Triticum aestivum. Next base: position 321,225,019 of record NC_057796.1, on the reverse strand, counting down.
AGAAATTCCTTCCGGTAATGGTATCAAGGATATATCTGTACCAAGGAGTAGTGCCTACATAAAAATTGCGGAGAAGAACGAAAGTAGATTGCTTCCTGGTAGATCTATTTTGAGCATTGCAAATTCTATACCAAGCGTCTTTTAGATTTTCTCCCTCCCTTTGCTTAAAATTAAGAACTTCATTCTTGGGAGACAACGGAGAAGATGGGGGCTAGCCATAACGACAAGCAGGCAATCCAACACACGAGCAAACAAGAAGCGAGCGAAAAGAGGCGAACTGAAAAGAGAGGGCGAATAAAACGGCAAGGGTGAAGTGGGGGAGAGGAAAACGAGAGGCAAATGGCAAATAATGTAATGCGGGAGATAAAGGTTTGTGATGGGTACTTGGTATGTTGACTTTTGCGTAGACTCCCCGGCAACAGCGCCAGAAATGGCTCGTTGTCGGGCAATCAAATCTTGACTTGACTTCGCGTAAGCCTCCCCGGTAACGGCGCAAGAAATCCTTCTTGCTACCTCTTGAGCACTGCGTTGGTTTTCCCTTGAAGAGGAAAGGGTGATGCAGCAAAGTAGCGTAAGTATTTCCCTCAGTTTTTGAGAACCAAGGTATCAATCCAGTAGGAGGCCACGCACGAGTCCCTCACACCTACACAAACAAATAAATCCTCGCAACCAACGCAATAAAGGGGTTGTCAATCCCTTCACGGTCACTTACGAGAGTGAGATCGGATAGATATGATAAGATAATATTTTTGGTATTTTTATGATAAAGATGCAAAGTAAAGAAAGCAAAATAAAGATGGCGCCAGAAATAACTAAGTGCGGAAAGATTAATATGATAGAAAATAGACCCGGGGGCCATAGGTTTCACTAGTGGCTTCTCTCATGAGCACAAGTATTACGGTGGGTGAACAAATTACTGTTGAGCAATTGATAGAATTGCGCATAGTTACGAGAATATCTAGGCATGATCATGTATATAGGCATCACGTCCGAGACAAGTAGACCGACTCCTGCCTGCATCTACTACTATTACTCCACACATCGACCGCTATCTAGCATGCATCTAGAGTATTAAGTTCAAAAGAACAGAGTAACGCTTTAAGTAAGATGACATGATGTAGAGGGATAAACTCATGCAATATGATATAAACCCCATCTTGTTATCCTCGATGGCAACAATACAATACGTGCCTTGCTGCCCCTACTGTCACTGGGAAAGGACACCACAAGATTGAACCCAAAGCTAAGCACTTCTCCCATTGCAAGAAAGATCAATCTAGTAGGCCAAACCTAACTGATAATTCAAAGAGACTTGCAAAGATAACCAATCATACATAAAAGAATTCAGAGAAGATTCAAATATTGTTCATAGATAAACTTGATCATAAACCCACAATTCATCGGTCTCAACAAACACACCGCAAAACAAGATTACATCGAATAGAACTCCACAATAGAGGGGGAGAACATTGTGTTGAGATCCAAAAAGAGAGAAGAAGCCATCTAGCTAATAACTATGGACCCGAAGGTCTGAGGTAAACTAGTCACACATCATCGGAGAGGCTATGGTGTTGATGTAGAAGCCCTCTGTGATCGATGCCCCCTCCGGCGGAGCTCCGGAAAAGGCCCCAAGATGGGATCTCACGGGTACAGAAGGTTGCGGCGGTGGAATTAGGTTTTTGGCTCCGTATCTAGTAGTTTGGGGGTACGTAGGTATATATAGGAGGAAGAAGTACGTCGGTGGAGCAACGTGGGGCCCACGAGGGTGGAGGGCGCGCCCCCCTACCTCGTGCCTTCCTGGCTTGACGTAGGGTCCAAGTCCTCTGGATCACGTTCGTTCCGAAAATCACGTCCCCGAATGTTTCATTCCATTTGGACTCCGTTTGATATTCTTTTTCCGCGAAACTCTGAAATAGGCAAAAAACAACAATTCTGGGCTGGGCCTCCGGTTAATAGGTTAGTCCAAAAATAATATAAAAGTGTATAGTAAAGCCCAATAATGTCCGAAACAGAATATAATATAGCATGGAGCAATAAAAAATTATAGATACGTTGGAGACGTATCAAGCATCCCCAAGCTTAATTCCTGCTCGTCCTCGAGTAGGTAAATGATAAAAACAGAATTTTTGATGTGGAATGCTACTTGGCATATTTTCAATGTAATTCTCTTAATTGTGGTATGAATATTCAGATCCGAAAGATTCAAGATAAAAGTTTAATATTGACATAAAAGTAATAATACTTCAAGCATACTAACTAAGCAATTATGTCTTCTCAAAATAACATGGCCAAAGAAAGTTATCCCTACAAAATCATATAGTCTGGCTATGCTCTATCTTCACCACACAAAGTATTGAAATCATGCACAACCCCGATGACAAGCCAAGCAATTGTTTCATACTTTTGGTGTTCTCAAACTTTTTCAATCTTCACGCAATACATGAGCGTGAGCCATGGACGTAGCACTGTATGTGGAATAGAGTGGTGGTTGTGGAGAAGACAAAAAATGAGAAGATAGTCTCACATCAACTAGGCATATCAACGGGCTATGGAGATGCCCATTAATAGATATCAATGTGAGTGAGTAGGGATTGCCATGCAACGGATGCACTAGAGCTACAAGTATATGAAAGCTCAACAAAAGGAACTAAGTGGGTGTGCATCCAACTCGCTTGCTCACGAAGACCTAGGGCATTTTTGAGGAAGCCCATCATTGGAATATACAAGCCAAGTTCTATAATGAAAAATTCCCACTAGTATATGAAAGTGGTATCATAGGAGACTCTCTATCATGAAGATCATGGTGCTACTTTGAAGCACAAGTGTGGTAAAAGGATAGTAGCATTGTCCCTTCTCTCTTTTTCTCTCTTTTTTTGTTTGGGACTTTTCTCTTTTTTTTATGGCCACTTTTTTATTCTTTTTTTATTTAGTCCGGAGTCTCATCCCGACTTGTGGGGGAATCATAGTCTCCATCATCCTTTCCTCACTTGGGACAATGCTCTAAAAATGATGATCATCACACTTTTATTTACTTACAACTCAACAATTACAACTCAATACTTAGAACAAAATATGACTCTATGTGAATGCCTCCGGCGGTATACCGGGATATGCAGTGAATCAAGAGTGACATGTATGAAAGAGTTATGAATGGTGGTTTTGCCACAAATACAATGTCAACTACATGATCATGCAAAGCAATATGACAATGATGGAGCGTATCATAATAAACGGAACGGTGGTAAGTTGCATGGCAATATATCTCGGAATGGCTATGGAAATGCCATGATAGGTAGGTATGGTGGCTGTTTTGAGGAAGGTATATGGTGGGTGTATGATACCGGCGAAAAGTGCGCGGTACTAGAGAGGCTAGCGATGGTGGAAGGAAGAAAGTGCGTATAATCCATGGACTCAACATTAGTCATAAATAACTCATATACTTATTGCAAAAATCTAGAAGTTATCAAAGCAAAGTATTACGCGCATGCTCCTAGGGGGATAGATTGGTAGGAAAAAAACCATCGCTCGTCCCCGACCGCCACTCATAAGGAAGACAATCAATAAATAAATCATGTTCCGACTTCATCACATAACGGTTCACCATACGTGCATGCTACGGGAATCACAAACTTTAACACAAGTATTTCTCAAATTCAAAACTACTCAATAGCATGACTCTAATATCACCATCTTCGGGCGTGTTCTGAGAGTGCCCAGCTTCTCCAAAACTTCCTAGAGTCAACTTCTCGTATTGCTTCTCACTTCAGCTGGCGCTATGGAAAGCGTTCGGCACACAACTTCCGGTTTCAGTGGTTAGGCACGTGTCTGACAGGCCATTTGATTAGCAATAAACCCAACTTAGAGGGATTGGCAGGCCAGGTTGGGCCCAAACCAACAGCCAACGCGCGCAAGAGAGAGTTAGCGATAGAAAATCGAAACGGCACGCTGGAAGTCACTTGGCGGTGGCAACATGGTGTAATTTGCCTCAACTCCAACTTCCTTGATTTCACGGATCTGGAAAGCACCAGCTTCCCCAACTCCTTCATTTTTACACTAAGACGGGCCGCCAGCTTCTCTATTCCAGCTTCCTGGAGGTAGAGTGTTCGGCTCAGCTTCATGCGTGGAGTTGACGAATCTAGGAGCTGGAGCGTTGCCGAACATGCCCTTCATATCTCAAAACGATTGTCTAATATCAAACTTCTCATAGTATTTAACACACTCATAAGATTTTTTTACTAATCTTGAATGCCTAACATAATTAAAGCAAATTACTGTTTTGTAGGACTCTTAAAATAATCTAAGTGAAGCATGAGAGAACAATAGTTTCTATAAAACAAAACTACAGCCGTGCTCTAAAAGATATAAGTGAAGCACTAGAGCAAAAACTATATAACTCAAAAGATATAAGTGAAGCACATAGAGTATTCTAACAATTTCCGAATCATATGTGTCTCTCTCAAAAGGTGTGTACAGCAAAGATGATTGTGGTAAACTAACAAATAAAGACTCAAATCATACAAGACGCTCCAGGCAAAACACATATCATGTGGTGAATAAAAATATAGCTCCAAGTAAAGTTACCGATGGAAGTAGACAAAAGAGGGGATGCCTTCCGGGGCATCCCCAAGCTTTGGCTTTTAGGTGTCCTTAGATTATCTTGGGGTGCCATGGGCATCCCCAAGCTTAGGCTCTTTCCACTCCTTGTTCCATAATCCATCAAATCTTTTATCCAAAACTTGAAAACTTCACAACACAAAACTTAACAGAAAATCTCGTGAGCTCCGTTAGCGAAAGAAAACAAAACACCACTTCAAGGTACTGTAATGAACTCATTCTTTATTTATATTGGTGTTAAACCTACTGTATTCCAACTTCTCTATGGTTTATAAACTATTTTATTAGCCATAGGTTCATCAAAATAAGCAAACAACACACGAAAAACAGAATCTGTCAAAAACAAAACAATCTGTAGTAATCTGTAACTAACGCAAACTTTTGGAACTCCAAAAATTCAGCCAAAATAGGACAATCTAGATAACTTGTTTATTGATCAGCAGCTATTGGAATCAATATTTTATCACGTTCTGGTGATTTTTAACAATTATTTTCGTGAACAGAAAGTTCCTGGAATTTTCAGCAAGATCAAATAACTATCATCCAAGAAGATCCTATAGGTTTAACTTGGCACAAACACTAATTAAAGCACAAAAACAAATCTACAGAGGCTAGATCAAATATTTATTCCTAAACAGAAGAAAAAAGCAAAAAACTAAAAATAAAATTGGGTTGCCTCCCAACAAGCGCTATCGTTTAACGCCCTTAGCTAGGCATAATAGCAAGGATAGATCTAGGTATTGCCATCTTTGGTGGGCGATTCTTCAATGAGACATCTATCATCGTTAAGAGTTTCTTTCTTCTTATTAATTATCAAACTTCTAGGCACATAACCGAAAAATTCATTTGTAGCAAATGGTTGCTTAACGATAGCTAAAATATTGGGATGAATACTTATGGATTTGAGATCCGCAGTTTCCTTACTAGAGGATTCACCCTTATTTTTAGGAACATACATAAGCTTGGCAATTTTAGTTGGAGGACTTGGAGTATTCTTTACGGAAGAAAAAGCGGTTCGGAAGTTGGTAATGATACCCTCAAGTTTATCGATTCTAGTGGAATCCTGATTTATTCTTTCATTAACTATGGGTTCCTTCTCCTTACTATTTTTCAAAGTTACTTTAGATCCATATTGGGTAATTTGGTTGTGGATCTTTTTATCCAGATTTTCAATTAACTCTACGGTAGCAACTTTATTTTCAATAATTTCAAGTCTTTGCATTACATGCTCCAAAGTTAACATAGTTCCATTAACCAAAAGAGGTGGCGAGCCAAACAAATATATCATAGCATTATAAGAATCAAAAGTATGGCTACCCAAGAAATTCCTTCCGGTAATGGTATCAAGGATATATCTGTACCAAGGAGTAGTGCCTACATAAAAATTGCGGAGAAGAACGGAAGTAGATTGCTTCTTGGTAGATCTATTTTGAGCATTGCAAATTCTATACCAAGCGTCTTTTAGATTTTCTCCCTCCCTTTGCTTAAAATTAAGAACATCATTCTTGGGAGACAACGGAGAAGATGGGGGCTAGCCATAACGACAAGCAGGCAATCCAACACACGAGCAAACAAGAAGCAAGCGAAAAGAGGCGAACTGAAAAGAGAGGGCGAATAAAACGGCAAGGGTGAAGTGGGGGAGAGGAAAATGAGAGGCAAATGGCAAACAATGTAATGCGGGAGATAAAGGTTTGTGATGGGTACTTGGTATGTTGACTTTTGCATAGACTCCCCGGCAACGGCGCCGGAAATGGCTCGTTGTCGGGCAATCAAATCTTCACTTGACTTCGCGTAAGCCTCCCCGGTAACGGCGCAAGAAATCCTTCTTGCTACCTCTTGAGCACTGCGTTGGTTTTCCCTTGAAGAGGAAAGGGTGATGCAGCAAAGTAGCGTAAGTATTTCCCTCAGTTTTTGAGAACCAAGGTATCAATCCAGTAGGAGGCCATGCACGAGTCCCTCGCACCTACACAAACAAATAAATCCTCGCAACCAACGCAATAAAGGGGTTGTCAATCCCTTCACGGTCACTTACGAGAGTGAGATCGGATAGATATGATAAGATAATATTTTTGGTATTTTTATGATAAAGATGCAAAGTAAAGAAAGCAAAATAAAGACGGCGCCAGAAATAACTAAGTGCTGAAAGATTAATATGATAGAAAATAGACCCGGGGGCCATAGGTTTCACTAGTGGCTTCTCTCATGAGCACAAGTATTACGGTGGGTGAACAAATTACTGTTGAGCAATTGATAGAATTGAGCATAGTTACGAGAATATCTAGGTATGATCATGTATATAGGCATCACGTCCGAGACAAGTAGACCGACTCCTGCCTGCATCTACTACTATTACTCCACACATCGACCGCTATCTAGCATGCATCTAGAGTATTAAGTTCAAAAGAACAGATTAACGCTTTAAGTAAGATGACATGATGTAGAGGGATAAACTCATGCAATATGATATAAACCCCATCTTGTTATCCTCGATGGCAACAATACAATACGTGCCTTGCTGCCCCTACTGTCACTGGGAAAGGACACCACAAGATTGAACCCAAAGCTAAGCACTTCTCCCATTGCAAGAAAGATCAATCTAGTAGGCCAAACCAAACTGATAATTGGAAGAGACTTGCAAAGATAACCAATCATACATAAAAGAATTCAGAGAAGATTCAAATATTGTTCATAGATAAACTTGATCATAAACCCACAATTCATCGGTCTCAACAAACACACCGCAAAAGAAGATTACATCGAATAGATCTCCACAAGAGAGGGGGAGAACATTGTGTTGAGATCCAAAAAGAGAGAAGAAGCCATCTAGCTAATAACTATGGACCCGAAGGTCTGAGGTAAACTAGTCACACATCATCGGAGAGGCTATGGTGTTGATGTAGAAGCCCTCTGTGATCGATGCCCCCTCCGGCGGAGCTCCGGAAAAGGCCCCAAGATGGGATCTCACGGGTACAGAAGGTTGCGGCGGTGGAATTAGGTTTTTGGCTCCGTATCTGGTAGTTTGGGGGTACGTAGGTATATATAGGAGGAAGAAGTACGTCGGTGGAGCAACGTGGGGCCCTCGAGGGTGGAGGGCGCGCCCAGGGGGGTAGGCGCGCCCCCTACCTCGTGCCTTCCTGGCTTGACGTAGGGTCCAAGTCCTCTGGATCACGTTAGTTCCGAAAATCACGTTCCCAAAGGTTTCATTCCATTTGGACTCCGTTTGATATTCTTTTTCTGCGAAACTCTGAAATAGGCAAAAAACAGCAATTCTGGGCTGGGCCTCCGGTTAATAGGTTAGTCCCAAAAATAATATAGAAGTGTATAATAAAGCCCAATAATGTCCAAAACAGAATATAATATAGCATGGAGCAATAAAAAATTATAGATACGTTGGAGACGTATCACATGCAGGCTCGGGGTGCACAAGGCCATCGGGGGTGCCGAGGAAGGCGAGGATTGCTTCTCGGAAGGCTCAACAGCCCTGGCAGAAGGGGTCCTGAAGAGCCAGCGTCAGGAAGGAAAACAACAATCAAGAAACCGCAAGGTGCAGTACTTACTCGTCGACGGCGAGGTACTTCCGACGCTTCAATGGCCCGAAGATACTGCTGCCGCCCGGAGACCCTTTCCTCTTGCGTAGTTCCTTGAAGCCCATGCAAAGCCGGCCGGAGCGCTGAACATGGCGGCCAGTGCGAGGTGCAGCTGGAGAAGCGTCCGAGAGAACAACTCCAGGAGTGCTTGGCTGCGGAGAACAGCCGAGCACCGTCTCGCCGCGACCTCCTGAGGCCTTTGGAGTTTCAGCTTCGGGAGCCGCGTGTTGCGTCGCCTCGGCGACCAACGTCCCAGAATCGCGGATCCCAGAGGACGATGCCCCAGGAGCCCCAGGCAGCGTCCACACATCAGCACTCGAGCCGCCGGCATCTTCCTGCGCTCGCCCCCTGCACCCGCGTTCGGGGCGAGCTCGGCGCCGACAGTGAGGAAGGGAACCACACGGACAGGGTTCTCGCGGGGCCCCACCAGGCCGTCCGGACACAACCCCCACTCGTCGAAGGGAGGCATGCTCCCTGCAAATTCATCCTTGTTCTTGCAACGATACAACAGACAGTTCTTCCCAGGCAAGTCATTTGGCAAGGGGACGCCCGTCAGGACCTTGAGCACCGTTTGCCGCGTCCCGAGAGGGAGCCCTGACTCCTGAAACCTCATATGGTCCTGACTGCTGAGCAAGGTCCACATCGGGCGAGAGCGGCGCTGAAGCGGAGCGATCCGGCGCATGACGAATTCCTTCACCACCATAGGCGCAGTGGGAAACGGCAGGCGCAGACGGGGCATCGAGCAGGGGGCTGAGCTCACCGGCGTCGACGAACACCCACCGTGTCCGAAACTCGCTCGTGGATGGAGGTAGCTCGAAGTCGATCCCCGCGCCCGCTGTCGCGGCCATGGCCTGGAAGCTCACGCACCCCGAGCTTTGCCGGGGAGCAATCAGATGCAATGAGAAGAAATGGCAGAGGAGGGCCACAGAAGGGGCAATGCCAACCATGGCTTCACACACATAGGCAAAGACGGCCAGGAGAGTCACAGATTGAGGGTCGAGATGCAGCATGTGGATCTGATAATGCTCAAGCACCGCGCTGAAGAAGGCGGAGAAGGGAGGAAGCAGGCCAGCCCAAAGGGTGTCGATAAAAATTGGGACCTGTGTGGCTGCCCGGACGGTGCGAGCGCGAGATGCAGGCCAAGCCGCCGTCTTCCCCCACTCGTTGAAGCTGGAAGCAAGCATTGGGCGCACCTTTTCCATGGCCTCGTCGTTAAACACCAAGGATCGACTGACCACAGGCTCGACGGCCGGAGGCGCACTCGGCGAGGACAGGGGCTTCTTCCCCTTGTCTGCTTGTTTCGGCGCCATGGCGATGGAGCGGGCAGGAGGCAGGTCAGATTGGAGAGGAGAAGCAGAGTCTCGAGGAAGCAGAGAGATTGGGGAAGCAAGGCGTAGGCGACGGAGGAATAACTGTGTAGGTTGCGGGGGCCGTATAGCCAGGCGGATTCTAAGGCAGCATGGGGAAGCGGGGACACCCACGTCCAATCAACCGCCACGCGTCAACCGAGGCCGCGGGCTTTTGGGGCCCGCGGCGCTCCGCGCTTGACCTTTGGCTTCGCCTTGAAGCCAAGCCCGAGCGCGCCTTGGGCCCGGGGGCTAATGTCGGCGTCCTGGGAACGGGGGTCCCCGGACTTGCCTGCCTGCGGCCCACGGCGTGGCTATGCTAGCAGGCCGTACGGCCCATCGTCATCGACAAGGCGTTCAAGGCCCTCGCGAGGGGCCAAGCCTCGCGGGGCGGACGACGCAAGACTTCCTCCGGAGCGGCCTAGCCAGGCAGGCTCACGAGGAGCGGAGATATCAAGGCGGGGCAAACCTCGCGAGGCTTGCGTGACGTGAGTCATGACGATCGACACCAGGCGGGCGCCAGGCGGGCGCTAGCGCACACAGCGTCCTTGTTTCCTCTTTGGTGCTAAGGAGGCAGGCGCAGGCGTGGAGTACCGAGGCATCAGGCAAAGGTTTCCATATCGGTGCAGCGAGACCAAAGACCAGCATGACGGCAAGATGGAGGTCACCATGGAGCCCAAGACGGCGCCACCACCAGAGCCTTTTGCAGGCGAAGACCACTTTTGTCAGGATAGCTTGTACTAGCTGTCCCCTTTCAAAATTGCCCGCCGTTGTTGGCTCCCTTCCCGCTCAATATTTGGGGAGAGGACCAGGGCCTATATAAGTAGAGCTAGCCACCACCGTAGGGGGCATCTTCGGTCGAACTAATCGAGTCCTCACCCACACAAGTTCGACAAGCACAAGAACACCTCAACCTCAGGAGGCTGTTCTTCCCCTTGTACTGTTCATCATCAGCCCAAGAGGCAATCCACCACCACCACACTGGAGTAGGGTATTACACCACAATGGCGGCCCGAACCAGTATAAATCTCGTGTCTTTCTGTGTTGCGAGTTCGTCGTGTTCATTCGCGAGATCTTAGCGAGCTAGGGCGTAGATCGGTAGGAGGGAAAGAACTTCACACGCACCCCAAAGTTCGAACCTTAAGGGTTTTGCCGGAACCCCAGATCCGACACCATATACCTCTCAACAGAACGGCGAGGCCGAACGAGCAATTCGCACGGCCAACAATGTCATCCGCACTCTCCTCATTCAAGCGTCTCTCCCACCATCCTTTTGGGCTGAAGCACTTCGCACAGCCACCTTTCTCATCAATATTCGTCCCACTTCTTCAAAGCAATTCCTCACGCCGTATACCCTACTCTTAGGCTCTCCACCACCATATGCTAGCCTTCGTGTCTTCGGTTGCCTATGCTATCCAAACACTACATCCACCTCCGCTAACAAACGCTCTCCATGTTCGACTAGATGTGTCTTTCTTGGCTACCCTTCACGGCACAAAGGTTATCGTTGCCTTGACCTTACCACTCGTCGTATTATTATCTCTCGTCATGTAGTTTTCGACGAGTCTACCTTTCCCTATGAACCAACTCCAGCAACTCCACCACGTTGCACCGAAATCTTTGATCCACCCGTATATCAACCCGCTATGTATGCGCCCACTCCACCCAAACCAACTATGAATGTGCCCGCTACACCCACACCCACTATGCATGCACCCACTTCTCCCCAACCTGCTATGCATGCGCCCACTAACCCAACACCTCCCATACCTGACCTCGTCTCCCCATCATCTCCACCGGGACCACTCAGTCCGCCTGTGCCCGCAACCTCTCTGCCTACTCCCGTCCCACCACCTCCTCTTGCACCTATACACCGTACACTTTCCACTACCGGTCGCCTCCTCCCACCCATCGATCACCTAAACCTCTCAGCCATAGCCTCTTCGCCTCTTCCATATAACTATCTTATAGCATTACGCGATCCAAATTGGCGCCAAGCCATGCAAGAGGAGTTTGATGTCCTTATACTTATTAACACTCGACTTTGGTCCCTCCACCACCTGGAGCAAATATTGTGAGCGGCAAGTGGATCTTCCGTCACAAATACAATGCTGATGGCTCACTCTCTCGTCACAAAGCTCATTGGGTCGTTCGTGGTTTCTCTCAACAACAAGGGGTTGATTTCGATGAAACGTTTAGCCCTGTGGTCAAACCAGCTACCATTCGCATAGTTCTTTCTCTAGCCATAACACAGTCTTGGCCTATCCATCAACTTGATGTCAAAAATGCCTTTCTTCATGGTCATCTTGATGAGGTTGTTTATAGTCAACAACCCTCCGACTTTGTTGATCCTCGTCATCCCACTCATGTTTGTCGTCTCCTCAAATCTTTATATGGTCTTAAACAGGCACCTCGTGCCTGGTTCCAATGCTTTGCGTCCTTTGCTCGTTCCATAGGTTTTGTCGAATCTAAATCGGATGCATCTCTCTTTATCTTTCAGCAAGGTACTTCCATGGCATATCTTCTTATTTATGTCGATGATATCATTCTCACCGCTTCCTCCTTATCTTTTCTTACTACTATCACTAGCTCCATGGCGCGCGAGTTCGCCATGAAGAATCTTTGTCTACTTCATCACTTTCTTGGTATTTCTGTCACCCGTTCGTCTACTGGTGTGCATCTTTCTCAAGGGCAATATATTCTTGATATTTTATCTCGTGCTGGCATGCGCGATTGTCACCTAGTAACCACTCCAATTGACACTAAAGCCAATCTCCCTTCTTCTCTTGGTTCTTCGGTCCATGACCCCTCTCTTTATCGTAGTCTAGCAGGTGCACTTCAATATGCCACTCTAACTCGACCTGATATTGCTTATGCTGTCCAGCAAGTTTGTATCCATATGCATGACCCTCGTGAACCTCACTTTTCTCTCATCAAACATAGCCTTCGCTATCTGAATGGCACTCTTGACCATGGCCTCACGTTACACAGTACTTCTTCACACTCACTTACCGCATACTCAGATGCCGATTGGGCTGGATGTCCGGACACACGTCGCTCGACTTCCGGGTTTTGCATGTATCTTGGCGATAATCTCATCTCGTGGTCCTCACGTCGACAGACAACGGTCTCTCGTTCTAGCGCAGAGGCTGAATACAGAGCAGTTGCTGCGGTCGTTGCAGAGTCTTGCTGGGTTAGTCAATTATTACACGAGCTTCACATGCCAATCTCGAGTGCTACTATCGTATATTGCGACAACGTCAGTGCGGTCTACTTATCTGCTAACCCGGTTCAGCACCGGCGCACCAAACACATCGAGCTTGACATTCATTTTGTTCGGGAGAAGGTGGCACTTGGAGCTGTTCGTATTTTACATGTTCCATCAACCTTGCAATTTGCGGACATATTCACCAAAGGTTTGCCGACAGCTCTTTTCCAATAATTTCGCTCCAGTCTTCAGGTCACTACCATTCCCAGTTCAGACTGCGAGGGCGTGTTAGAGTCCTATCCTACGACGGCTACAGATCACCTTGGCGTACACGTCCTGCTACCACCGAATCGATAGTTTCCATATCAGCCTCGTTGTATTTGTAAACAAATCCTGTAATCTTCTGTGCT
>NC_057796.1:321208101-321211575 GCF_018294505.1 Triticum aestivum | reverse complement strand
ATCACTTCATAATTAAATTACATTTGGAATTCAAATAGTTACGTTCCTATTGATTCACTACGTAAAATTTGGTATAAGAAAATTAAATTATAGGTCATAAGACAAGAAAATTTGGAGTTTATGTATATCTTACACTATGTTTTTACGTTTGTAATTTTACATAACATAAAATATTTTTTACGGCGATGATATATTTTATTACGGTCTCTTTTTACGTCAGAAATAAGATAAAACTTACGGAACGTAAAATTACAGTGCACTGGTGGTAAAATATAGGGGGGTGAAGAATAACTATTCCTCACCCAGGGCGACGAATAGTGTGTGTGTGTATATATATATATATATATATATATATAGGATGGGTCTATTATGATAACACCCCTTAAAACATTATTCTGCTAACAAAAAAGCTTATTCTGCTAGCAGTACCGAGCTGACCCGTAGCTACAAACTAACCCCGCAAAAAGAGAGACGAGCTGCACGGGGCAAAAAAATAAACTCCCTGCTGCCTGTCCCCACGACCTCCATGAACTCCCTGCTCCCCTCCCAGCCATCCACCTCACCATGCCGCGCCCCACCTCCCTCCCCACGCTGCGCCCCATTTTCCTCCCCGCGCCGCCCCACCTCCCTCCCCACCTTCTCCGGAGCGGAGCACCCCCACCCAACCCATCTTCTCCGGCTGCGCCGCCCACCACTACCTCCGGCCGCGTCCCACGGGCACCACCATCTACGCCGGCCGCCACCCTCCTCTTTCTCCCACACCATCCAGCGGGCATGGCGGGATCCGACCGCCCTCGGCCCCCGGCGCGGCCTCAGCCACCGGATCCGGCCGCCGTCGGCCCCTCAGCGCGGAATCCCCCCCGCTCGCGCAGCTCATCGCCGAATCCGGCGAGATCCACGCAGGTGCCCCTGTCCCGCGCCGCCGAGGCCCGGGTCGTCCTCCCCCTCTCCGGCAGGGAGGCTCCGTCGAGCAACTCCCCCGCTTGCCACCGGGATGAGGTCGGTCAGGAGGCATGCGCTAACGCCCCCTGCTGCCCGCGGCGGATCCGACGAGCCAACCCACCTCCTCATCTCCCTCGCGGCAGATCCGACGAGCTCTATCACCACGCGCCGGTGGGCGGACCCTCCTCCCTCCTCCACAACCGGCGTCGTGCACAGGCGGCGGCGCCACCGTTTCTCCCAGCCATCCTCCCCCCCCAGCCACGTCTGGATGGATATGGTCCGCCCGCCGCCAGATTTGGCCACGCCTTCGACCACGGCGACATGATGGGGTGCAGGATCCAGGGAGGTTTCGGGCGTCAAGAAGCCGTCGACCTCGCCGAAAATTGCCCTTCCCTCCTCCCGGCCAATCTCCTCCACCGGATGCCTCGCACGCTGCTACGCCAGGCGCCGGATCCCTCGACCATTGATGCACCAGGGATGAGCTCGGCACGTGGTTCGTTTGCGAGATACCATGTTGTGAATTGCATCTTCTCCTTCCTTATGCATCTCCCGCTCATGTCCCCTGACGAGAAACATGTTTGCTCATGAGGTTCAATACTTGTTCTTGCAGGAAGAAAGTGGTAGAGTGCGGTTTGATGCAGCGTTGCATTTTTTTTCTGTTTCCCTGATCATACAGTTTGGACAGCGAGCCTCCCTCCGTGCAGTCCGCTGGCACGTCCATGCAGTACAGCGCGTGTGTGTATGCAGCACACGGCGCGTGGGTTGCCGGTGGCTGTTGTGAAGTTGATTGTTTTTCCATTTTCAGAAAAATTGCATGACGCTATCTGGTCGTTAATTTTATACTTAGTCATGCAGTGCACTCATAAAAAGTGGTGCAGTACTCGCAAAATCGTTGTTAGTTTTATAATGCAATGCACTAGGAAAAAGTGGTGCAGTACTCGTCAAATTATTTTGTTTCTGCTCACCGACGACAATGGTGCAGCACTTTAGATGTCGCTTTGAAGCTCACTTTGTTGTCTCATGCAGTTTGTTATAATACTCCTCCGTGGTTTGCTTGGTAAAAAGGAAAAATATATATCTCAAAGAAGCTCGCTTTTCATTATATGTAGTTCACTCATTCAGTCCCTTCGGTCCACTCGCTCGGTCTACGCACATAAAAAATTGAGTTTGGAAAAAACTCAAGTGGTTCACTTTCGGTAGTGTCACGGCCCGTTTACGGTAGTCTTGAGGTTCACTTTTCATAGTATTGCGGTTCACCAATGCCACCAATGCTTGACATGAAGTGCACTCCACCTTGTTTGAAAAAATTTAGGTCTCACAAAAAAGAAATCATGCAGTGCATTTGTCCGTCTGATGAAGTGCGGGTTTTGATATAAAGAAGTGTGGTTTGCTACCTTGTTTCGGAAAATTTACGTCCCAAAAAAAAGAAATCATGCAGTGCACTTGTCCGTTTGATGAAGTGCGGGTTTTGGTCTAAAGAAGTGCGGTTTGCTACCTCATTTGGGAAAATTGACATCTTATAAAAAAGAAATCATGCAGTGCACTTGTCGGTCTGACGAAGTGCGGTTTTTTATCTGAAAGCAGTGCGGTTTTCTGTCTGATGCAGTACGTGCGATGATTTTGGGTCGCGAAAAAACAGAGTGTCCGCATTTCGTTAAAATCAAAATTACTCTTAAACCGTAAGGAATGAGAGAGAGTGTTCTACATGAAAAAGTTGCACCTCGTCGATATCTTTCCAATGGCGTATAATTCGAATCATTTCGACCAACGGTTTGCAAAAATTTCGTGAAAAAGGCTGCTGCCTCTCGTCGTCAGCCGCACGATTTTCAAAATTAACTAAAACCCGTAAGGAATCTAAAAAATATTCCAACATACAAAAGTTGCGCCTTGTCTGTAGATTTCCAACGGCGAATCATACTCCTCGTTTCGACAAACGGTTCAAAAACTGGAGCTAAAACAGTACCGAAAGTTGAAAAAAAATAATCAAAAACGTAATTCCGCGATTTAGTAAATTTGAAACTGCTCTTAAACCGTAACGAATTAGAAAAAAAAAGATATGAAAAGATGTGCCTCGACGATATCTTTCCAACGGCGTATCATTTGCTTTATTCCGATGAGCGTTTTAGAAAAAAATCATGAAAATATGCTCGCTGCCACTCGTTGTTCGGCAAATCATTTTTAAAACTGCTCTTAAACCGCGAGGAATCTCGAAAAGTGTTCAACATGGCGAAGTTGCGCCTAATCCATAGCTTTCCAACGATATATTATACGCCTTGTTCCGATAAACGGTTAAAAAATAGAGCGAAAACAGTACGAAAAAACACTGCGTGCAATTTTTTACGACACGAAGTTTACTAGTGTGTATTGCAGTGCCCTTGCTATAGAAAATACAGTGCATTTGCGTTGAGCATGCAGTGCGGAAGTGTTATCAGAATAGTTATTCTGCTAATATAATCAGAATAGACCGTTGAGCATGCAGTGCGGAAGTGTTATCAGAATAGTTATTCTGCTAATATAATCAGAATAGACCGT
>NC_057796.1:321205350-321207606 GCF_018294505.1 Triticum aestivum | reverse complement strand
CTGAACCGTGGCTGGCATTGAGCCGCCCCGTATTTTCATTATTACGCTGACACTGATGACACAATAAGTTGGGCCTGGAACTCCTCCCAGGTGTACACCGCTGCATCCTCGTACCACCGTCAATTCATTGATTCAGTCCCCCCCTTAAGATTTAACAAGCTTTGGAAAGCCAAAGTGCCATTTCTTCATGTGGCCATGGCTTCAGGGTAGAATCCTTAGGAACAACAGTTTGTTGATCCGTGGTATTACTCACAACGATGCATGCAACCTCTGTGATCAAGCTGATGAATCCCCTTCGCACCTTATCTGAAATGCCCTACGTAGATTTGTTTGGGAGCTGCTTGCGGAATGGTCTGATAACACTGGATTAGCCGCAAATACCCAAGACACTTTGTCCAGGAGTGGTGGAATGATCGAACCAAGGTTGTCCCGGCAGCAATTTACACGGCGTGGAACCTTTGGAAAGAAGCAACATGCAAGTTTTTTAGCACAAGTCCTTGCATGAAGCTGGCTTCCTCCAACTTTTATGTAAGAAGCAAAATATATCCGTCTGATATATCTCCGACGTTGAAACGAACAAGAACCTTAACCCCACCTTTTTGTAAAACAAGAATGACTCTGTATTTATTTTCTCGTGCTTAATATATCGGCAACTATATCGCCAGTTCCTCAAAAAGAAATTGTCTGAATTGTGAACTCTGAAATGAACAGCGAAAACAAAAGAGGTCCCGATAAGCAATGACTTTTTCATGTATAATCTAAACTTGTTCAGAACAGGCTCGAACTGCCTGCATATTCAGCACAGAGGTACACTCAAACCGCCTGCGTATTCAGCATAGAGGTACAAAAGAATGGTGACGAACTGCACGGGCTGGGACCGATACTGTTTAACCTACAAAAAATTCCCTATGGACGTGATCTACGGACTAATCCCCTCCGGCTATTACTGGCCATCTGCCGGGCCAGGCCGGGCCTACCAAAGCCCGATGCAAAAAACTTAGGCCAGAGCCCGGCCCAGCCCGACCGTCGGGCCTAAAAATCGGGCCCGAGCCTGGCCCATCACGCTAAAAGCCCACGGGCCTTGGGCCGGGCCTCTTCGTTAACGCGTGAATACAACGGCCCCGGCCCAGCCGCCGGACTTGAAATCTAGGCCTGAACCCGGCCAGTGGACAAGGTCGGGCCGACCAGGCCGGGCTGTCCATGGCCAGGTCTACCTCCGACCTCCGTGAACTTCAACTAACCTTCCCCTGAATCCTAACTAGCCTATTTGTTGGCCTCCATGTCACCACGTAAACTCATCCTGTAGGAAATCTCCGGTAAGGATATCTCCGGCGCTTACCCAAACGGGACACCGCATTCGTCCGCGGACACAGATGCAAGAGCCATCCATCCAAAGCTAGCCTCAAACAATTCAAATAGATTTCATCAAATAAGGCATATTTCATTCATGTTCGGACATAATTTATATAGATCGACCGATATTTCGTCCGTTTAACTTAAAACTAGAAAAAAAACCTAAAGCTTGTAGCGGATGACGACATCATACACGTAGCCGCCCTGCCCGACTACACCGCCGTTGCCGTCTGTACCGTCGTCATCATCCCTACAACGGCGGAAGGGTGCGGGTCCGCTGCTGCAGCCTTGTCCGGTCACTGCTTCGCGCCTCCGGAGGAGCCGCTCAGCTTCCTCCTGCGTGGTGTAGAGGGCCGCCGGGGCCAATCCCAATAGCGCTCGCGGAGCCCCGGCGACGGCCTTGCCCCTGCCGGCATTGGCAGCACTCCTCGTGGATCTTGGCAAGCTCGCCGTCAAGGCAGTGGCGATGCCTCATGGTCGTCTCTACGGTGGTGACAGAGCGGTCAAGGGCCCAGGTGGCGGCAAGGTCGGGGTCATTGACAACCCAGTCCGACATCGCGCCCGACTTGGCGGACGCAAAGCGACGGGCAGCATTGCACCACTTATACAGCGCCGCCTGCCTTGCCGCCCTTTTCGTCGGCGGAAACGACAACCCGCGATCCGGGGGGACCGCCGCCACCGAGGTAGTGGAGGATGCGGCCGCGCGCGTTGGCGATCGCGGGTGGCAGTTGGTCCTTGATGAACTGCCCGTGCCGGTTGCGGCGAGGCCGGCCCGTCGATCCGGGTGTACCGGCTGTACATCGATTGTGACACCGGCTCTTCCTTCACTTCGCGCCTGATTTGGACGCTAGCTCCTCCTTGAAGGTTGACGCTTGGTCTGATGTGGACGCTACCGTGGTTATG